>NC_056744.1:42880036-43077536 GCF_019279795.1 Protopterus annectens | reverse complement strand
GATGCTCATGATCAGCTGATGGCCTCTGCATGAATTGCAGCCCTCCTCTAGCTGATTGCATGTGAAACAGCTGTGGTAACATTCCCATAGCCAATTGCATGGAAACACACTCCAGTATCTTGGAACATCAAGTTGGTGTTGGGCCTTTCCATTCACTGTGAGCAGGAACTCGATCTGTTGTTTGGCAAACAGCATCTCAGATGGATTGGGGATTTATCTCTAACAACATACACTGTAGAAACAGGGCAACACACAGGAGGGGGTTGTGCCTGACCTGACTACAGACTGTAAGTGCTGCTATACTGCATTTGGAGTAATGTTGGTTTAACAGGGTGTGTGTTGATATGACTGTCCTACATGTTTTAATACCTGCCATGTCAGTGGTATGTTCATGAGGAAACCCCCATCTGTAGGGTCTTCAGACTGGGCAGTGTGTGATGCCTTTTCTTTCATGTGTTACCCAGAGAGTACCTATCTGTGAACTGCAGAATTTAGTGTGAGTATTGCAGTCTGTAGATGGTGACAGCTGTGAGACCTACTGACCTCATATCCCTCATAGGACATATGTTGCAACAAACCCTGTTACAACAGTAAATGTATGAGGTTATCACAGCAACATGTCAATACTGGCCCTATGCATGTGCCTCCAGCCACAGCTCTGTCAACCTTTGTACATATGTCTTCCAGTAAGAGGTACATATGTGCTGTACACCATAATTAGTGATATCATATCTGATAACACACCAGTGAGATATCAGACTGCTACACTTTTTATGTATTGTAGGGGTTATATTTGATGACATAGCATGGACATTCTGTGGTCGTGTGTTCAGTACTGAGGTCTGTCTACTTATGGTGAATGTCAACAGCATGTGTAATGTTAATATGTACTTTGGCCTGTGTACAGACTGTGGTAGTTGTCATTGTTCCTGGTCCCATTCTATCTGATGTTACATGCTGCTCCACTGTATGTTAGCTTATTGGCTTACATGTTTGTAGGGCCATACACACACATCTCCCATACCACAGACAGGCATCGGACCACACTGTGTAGCAGCCCACTATATCTAGGGTTAGTGTGTGAGTGGCACATATGAGGATGGTGTTGAACAGATAGTCCATATACTGTAATTTTACGTTAGCTTACCATATGTGGCTGTGGATGTGTTCTCATTGGTTGTAGTTATGCACTTTCATACAGATGTATCATACTCTGTGCTGTGACATGCCTGTAGAGCCTGCTATTTATGCAGATACATGTGCACTCCTCCATAAGAAATGTAGGTCAGTGTTGAGCTAGTCTGCCTGTAGCCTGCACAGTGCTTTGTTACATACCTAGCAGCTTAGTGTACTTACCCAGGTGAGATGTCATGTCCAGATACTTGCCAGATGTACTGCTGCCAGGCCTCCCTTAACAGTCATGCATGTCAGACAGAGCAGTGGGATGCTGTACAGATGTATGTCAATATCTAGTGAGCAGTATGTAGCCATGGCACCTTTGTACCAGTGGTTATTATGTGTCAGGACAGACAGGTATGTGTGAATGCATAACCTATGGGGGCAAATGTATACCAGTCATTATGCGTTATACCCATCTACATGGCTGTTAACATCCACATTGTCAGGCTTGGTCCACATGACTTGCACTGGACTGTCCAGAGTGTGTCAGAATGTCCGCATATATTGGCCAATATCTCTGCTGAAGTCCACAGGAGCATTACATGCTAGCAGCAGTACTGTACTATGATGTCCTTAGGATGTCTGTCAGTAGCCAATGGGGCACATGTTAAAAGCAGATGTGACCTTCCACACACACCATGTCTGTGACGACAATCCTTATTACAGCAGCAATAGTCTAAACATATACCTGCTATACATACCTGAGATCCCCTTGCACTATGAAGTTGGGACTATAGGGGATGAGGTAGGGCTGCACTCCATGGTCAGGACATATGGTGAAAATATATGTATATATAATTATACACATATACATATCGACATATATAGATGGATATGTATATGTATATAGATACACATGTAAACACCAAGATATATACATATACAGAGCAATATATGTCTACACATATACAGATAGAGATACATATGCACATATACGTATGGATATCTACATATATATTGACAGTAGTAGGTATATTAGAATAGATATGTATGCACATATAGTTATAGATATCTACATATATACCAACATAGCTAGGCTTATCTGTACACATAGGATGTGCATACATATATATAGCTACATATATCTGTATATACATATATGTATGTATATATATATATATATATATATATATATATATATATATATATATATATATATATACACACACATATGTGTACATACAAAGAGATGTACACATGGCCATATATATGTAGCACTATACAGATGTGTATACAGACATATGTATGAGTATACATGTGTATGTACATGAAGACATATATAGACCTATTATATATATCTATATATATATATATATATATATATATATATATATATATATATATATATACAAACATATTCCTGTCATGAGTAAACCTCACGGTTGTGTATACCCTCCCAGATGTATCTCACCATATGTATCTGCTATGTGTATATTATGATAAAACAACTTATGTGATGCAACAGTCATATTAAGAACAAGGACTGCACAATTTAGGTACTAAAGGCAATTGTTCAATACTACTCAATATGTGTATTGACAGCTATATTGGTAAAACAACAGCTGTCTTCCCAGTGGGCATGGTGTAGTGGTTAACTGCTGTGACTCCAGTGTACAGGGTCCTTGGTTCAAGACCTGCAAGGGATGTTCATTTTGTTGCCAGGCAGAATAAGGGCTATCAGATACAGAGTGCTTAAGGCAGTTCTGAGCAACTTTAAGCATGTTTGCGTGGGTTTGCATGAAGCTAAGCGGTGCTAAGCTATGAATAAATGTAAGGGTGCTTACACCATGTAGGCTTCGCTTACTAGTGCACAAACCAGCTCAGCTGTTATAGTGCAGCAATGTTGATACTTGCTAAGCATGGTTTAGCTCAGGTAACCAGGTCACACTACCAGTCTGATAACAAAGCAGGGTAATGACATCTGTAATAGGTGTACGTAATGCCACGTACAATACATGCATCTATGTGTTGTCATTACAGTAGCAAGGGGTGTGAGCGTCATGTGTGAGACACAGACATATATGTGGCCTGTACAGCACTGTTATCCTTGTGAATGTGTTGCATACAGGTGTAGTTGCCCAGGGTATGTGCTGTCACACTGGCATGTAGTGTATCATGGCAGTACTACTGTTGACAGTGCTATCCCAGTCAAGATCAGACTGCTAAATGTAGTATTGACAACAGGCACACCTGCAGGCATAGCTAGACACTGAGGCCTCCCTGTTGTGTCCCTGGTGTGTGAGCTGTGTCACAGTATATACCCCTTACTGGGTAATTATCCATCATGTGGAATGTAACTGTAGACTACCGCCTGTACAGCACATGTTAGAGAGGGTGTCCAACATGTAGTTATGGCATACATATTGTTGTCAGATGTCTATCGGTCAACACACTGATGCTACTGCATAGCTACTTGCCAAGTTGATGACTGTCAGTCCCTGTACAGATGTGTAGATGGCAGGTATCCAGCTGGGATATGTACAGGCAACCTAAGCTTGATTGACACTGACATGTCTGCCCAGCTGTGTAAGAAATGGCACATATAGAAGATGTCACCCTGTATGCACCACATGTCATGGGTACCTCCACTCAGTGGTGGCTGGTGACTTCAAATCAAAGGAGGGCTGCAGGAGACAGCTGAATGGATGGGGTCAAGGGGAAGGGGTGTGGTCAACTAGAAAGGGGAGGAGCTATGCTCAAAACCACAAAAACTAACTTTAATTAAACAATAAATGGTGGTGGGTAGGGAATTCAGGTCTTTAACACCTGCATACAAGGTACAGGGTTCAAGCCTGAGGTATTCCCTACCACACACACACACACACACACACACACACACACACACACCTGTAGTAGCAAACCACACAAACTAAATATACTGCACTGGGTGCCAAACCATCATTATGAGAGTCCAATCAAGACAACATGAAGTGTAGAAGAATAAAAATATTTCAATGCATTGGCTGCATGACAGCTTAATATCTAGATGGAAGCAAAAAAGGTTGTGAGGCATGAAAAAATAAATTACTTTTTTTAAATACATTAATGGAATGCCAGTCAAAATCAAGTATAAGAAAAACAAGCAGCACTCAACTCAAACCACTTCTTGCACTGCAGTTCTAATTATAATTTATATTCAGCTTTATTAAAGTAACAAGTAACATGCTGAAAGTAGAAATCTCTGATGCCCCCACTTGTAAAAATGTTCCTTATCCAAAAAAGGACCTGCTGCCTGACATCTACTTGTTTCATGGGGAAAACATGATCAAAGTAAAAAATGAAAAGCAAACAAGAAATAAGCTCAAGATACATTGCTTAAAAGGATTACTGTACAGGTTATGGACCACGCGATTGGCATTCGGTTTATGGGTAAAGCCTGCAGAGATGACTGGAAGTCTCCAAGTGTAATAAGACTCTTAAAATAATGTAATTCTGTCCTTTATTACAAATACTGGCATATGCATTTCAATACCCAAGGCTTATACATTATCTAGTTAAGTATTCTCTACAAGGCAACAGAAAGGCTTTCAATGTTGGCAATTCTTTAACAGTATACTTATTAAAGCTTACTTGCATCTTGCAATCTCAGTCAAGCTTGCCTGATGGTCATTAAAGTATTGCTACTTAAACACAGAGCAACAGGCACTTTGAGTAATAAGCATAAATCAACAGTACAAAAAATATGACAGAAACCAGACCATTCTGTAAAAATCAAGGACAGATGAAAAGCCACTCTAGTACTTGTGTCTACCTTGGTTGTGTGGGATTCTCTGCACATTTACACTGCATAACTACTCCTTGCCTTGCTTCGACACATCCAGAGTCACTACATGGTGGAGTGGGGTGTAACAAGTATGTCACAGTTTGAAATGTCTCTGGCTGACTTGTGATGGCCCTGACACACTTGTCATACCTCCCAACCTCAGAGCAAGAAATCTGGACAAAGCCATACAAAGAAATGGGACAAAGGCCCAAAAATAAGGACAATTTTTAAAATATTGCTCTTATAAACTTAGAAAGCTAATAGAGGTCTTGCATTAGTATGAATTTTCTGTATGGTATTAAATCTGAAACTCAAATGTCTGTCATTATTTTCTAACTTCAGTCTTTGATTATTTGTCACTAATTTGCCAAAAAAACACAATTTTATGAAAAATGGACCAAAAATGTGATGTAAAAATATAAAATAGCAGCACAATACAGCTGGGAACCTGTCAAAGAAGGGACACTTTAATATTAGTACTGCTAACTTCAGCAGCTGACAAAATAAAATAATCTACATGCATTTCTGAAATAAAAGTAATCTGATTATTACAGTTATTTCTTAATTATAAACCCTCCATGTTTTCTTCCAAAATTGCTATTTTGCGGAGCGATCATTAGGGGAAGAGCAACATTTTGAGCCAAAATCAGGTACAGTTCAGTGGTTTGGCTATGCCTAATTCTATAAAGCAATTTATTTGCATGTACCTCTCAACCTGTTAATGCAATAAATCTGGACAAGGCCAAATATATTGGGGGAACATATAAACAGTACTAAAATTGCTCTTGTATAAACTGGGACAGTTGATAGAACAGGTCTTACTTTAGCATGCATTTTTCTGAAGGTTATGAAGTCTGAAACTAGTGTGTCATTATTTAGTGACTTAATTCCTAAATGATTTGCCAGAAAATCACAAATTTTATGAGGAACAAACCAAAAATAAGAAGCAAAAAATCTATTCATTCTTTGAAAATCTGGACAGTTGGGAAGTATAGTTCAGCTGGGCTGTCTAAGTTTGCTGCCCTTCCCCCTCACAAAACCATGGTCGAATGGAGCCTCCCCCTGAAGCCATTCCAATGATCCATTACTTTGCTATTTCACTCAATTTACCATAAACACTAATGTGCATACTGATTTACTTCTATGATGATTTGAACTTCATTTGAAAGTTTTATTTTGCATTTTACAGCCCAAACAAAGACATCTGCTAAACAAACCTGGCATTAAAACTTCTCTGCCCTTGAAACTCACATTCATTGAAACAACATTAAAACCCACATTCAAAGAAAATACATTTTACCCGTGGCAGATAAAAATTAATTCTGGGCTGTTTTCAAATCATAGGCCCCTTGCATATGAAACATACATGTGCTCTTTGATACACCTTCCTATTGCTTTGAACATTTTTCCAGTAAACAATGAAACAAAACTGCCCAATTCAGAATATTTCCATCATAAAAGTCTACTCAAACTTCTACAGTCCACTATTATCAGTAAATATGCACAATTCTACAGTCCACCATTATCAGTAAATATGTACAATCTCTGAAGTAGTAAAAAAGTAATCTAAATAATTCCACGTTAAATAAATCTGTAATGAAGAGGTTGCTGCTAGCAATCACCTTTATATTTCATGGTTTCATCGAAAAATAAAGTGGCTGATGCCCCTGAGGAATAAATTGCCTAAATTACATTAAAAATAATCTAGTAAAATTGCAATAGGAAATGGATGGCAAACTGATAACAGGCTCATAGTTAGTATCTTAACTTTCAGTATGGCAGCATTCACCCCTTATGGGAGTAGAACCAACAACCTTCTGCATCAAAAGCAAGTACACAACCTGTTGTGCTATTAGCAATGTGAGCTGACTTAGCATAATCAGCACTAAACTTCTCTTCCCCTGCAGCTCTCAGCTCCTTGTAAAATCTACTCAATACTCAACTGCATCTCAACTTCGCAGCACAAGAAGTCTGGAAAAAGCCAAATTTATTGGGGTGGGTCAAAAGGGCAAAAAACAGGGACACATTAAACATTGCTTGTATAATCTTGGAAAGCTGCTAGAATAAAATGCTGTGTTACCATCATACATTTTACTGCCAAGGTCCCTGTGCAAAAGAGTCAGAACAACATACCACTATGCCAAATCACCTGCTTTGTAAAAGAAAAAATGCTGTGTTACCACCGTACATTTTACTGCCAAGGTCCCTGTGCAAAACAGTCAAGAGTAACATACCACTACACCAAATCAGTTGCTTTGTGAATGAGAGGAAGACTGAAACTTAAATGGCTATTATTTAATGAACCACGATACCACACCAAGAACTTTATTAGATAAAGCTTTCGGGTCTACACCCTTCATCAGTATGAGTCATTACAAAAAAATCAACATTTAAATAGGAGAATATAAAATCACATGCTTCAGCCCATCCCATTCCCTAATTAACAATCAAAACTAAAAGTAATATGCAACTCATAAAGGTCAAAAAATAAAAAATACTAAAAGGGACAAAAAATCTTACTTTACATAAAAACTCTTCTACTTCAAATAAAACATAAACAATTATTAATAACTTATACAAATATATATAAATGTTTAATATATCTATACACAATAAAAAAGTCACTGGTAGTGTCTAACATCCTATGGTGTACTACATCAGGTTCCAGAAACTTGTCATAACCTATTAAAGCTTCTCTCTCTACCTTTTAACTAATACTGGCTTTAAACTAACCGCGTTATTTAAGCCAGGGAATACATCCGCCTGTAGCCTAATAATCCACTCAAGTTCTCTCAACTCCAAAAGATTGTTAATGTCACCTTTCCTTAAGCTCACTGCCATTTTACTTAATACCCTAAATTTAAATACATGTCTTTCACCTTTTTCCATGGCATGCTTACTCAGAGCATTTGTCAATACCTTTCTTCTTACTTCAGATTTATGCTCCACTATTCTCTCTCTTAGTTTTCTGATCATTTTTCCCACATAGAACGATGTACATAAAGTACACGTAGCTAGATACACTATCTTTTCCTCATTACAAGCAGTTAATGTTTTTATAGCAAAGACTTCTCCTGTTACTGGATGTTGAAATTTAGTGTCTCCTTCATATAAATCATTGCAACAGGAACAATTATAACATTTAATCATCCCTTCTAAACCATTTTTACTTTTAGTTTTAACCTGAAAGTCTTTATAGCATATTTCTTGCTTCAGGGCTTCACAGCTCCTGTAAGCAAACCTTGGTTTATCACCTACAACTGATTTTATCTCAGGCATAGCCAATAATATTGGCCAATTCCTTTCTATTATATTACAAACATTCCGTGTATTTAAATTGTATGTTGTCATATACCTCAAAGTTTCAACAACTGCAGGTGGACCATCATTTGTTTTCTCATTACCAACCGCCAATATTGGTCTATAATTAATCTGTCTACCATCTATTACTTCCTCCTTTATCAAATGTTTAGAATAACCACTTCTCTCAAACTCTAATGACATAATTTCTACCTGTTCAGAAAAAACATCCTCAACTGTATTCAGCTTACTCAACCTTATAAATTGTGCTTTAATTATTCCTTTAAAAATATGTGGAGCATGCATACTGTCCCTATTCACATACCTCAAAGCATCTACCTGTTTTCTGAACACCTTAGATTCTAATCTGTTATTAACCTTAAACAGCGTTACATCCAAGAAATTCATACTACTAACTGAAGCCTCCATTTTAAATTTTAAAAAGTCAGTTGAGCTATTGAGGTATTGTACATAAGCTTCTAATTCCAATAGGGATCCTTTCCATATCATAAAACAATCGTCCACAAATCTTTTGTAGAACATTTTCTCATTTGAGTAACTGTTTTCATCAAATATAGCTTTCTTCTCCCACTCATACAGCATAAGATTAGCATACGTGTTGGCAATGGGAGTACCCACTGCCACACCTGTAAGCTGCAGAAAAGGTTGTGCATCAAAAATAAAAACATTGTGCAACAAAACTACTTCCAAAAGAGAACAGATGGTCTCAATGTCTCTTCCAACCATCTTCACCTCCTTATTCAAAAAATCACGTATAGCGTTAACCCCATAATCATTGGGAATAACAGTGAAAAGTGAGGTGATGTCCATAGTAACCATAATATATTCAGCCACATTATTACTCAACTGCCAGTTATAAAGACTACCTAAAAAATCATTCGTATCCTTTAACACAGTGGGACAGATATCCAAATATTTCCCCAAAACATTTTGTAAGTATTTGGAAATTGGTTCTGCCACCCATCCCCCACCCGAGACAATAGGTCTCAAGGGTGGGTTGGTGATATTTTTATGTATTTTTTGGGATACCATATATTTGAGGTATTCTGGGGCAAGGAACAGTCAAATAATTAAATAATTCCACACTAAAATCATCATTAATCTGAAGCTCATAAATAGCCATATTCACTTCAGCTTCTATTTGTTGAACTTCCACAAAGGAAATTCTCCTAAATGTATTTAAATCATTCGATAAAAATTTAAAGTTTTCAAAGTATTCATCCTTCTCCATTACCACAATTGCTCCCCCTTTGTCAGCTTGCTTAATTATTATGGTATCACATGCTTGTAATTCCCTTAAGGCCAAGTGTTCAGCAAAAGTTGTGTTATATAACCTTTTACGAACAACACTACTATTATAGTAAAGTCGTAATTCACGTTCAACAATACTAGAAAATGCATTTAAAATAGAGCATAATACTGGCATAAAGATGCTTAACTTTCTACAAACTGGTTTATACATACCATCATTCTTAAAAATCAATTTGAGACTAACCAAACGCACGAACATTTTCAGGTCTATAATTGCTTGTACAATGTCATCCCTTGCATTCGGAATGAACTTTAAGCCTTTATTCAACAATAATAGTTGCGCTTCTGTCAATAGAACCTTAGAGAGGTTTACAGTACCTTTAATTGGTTTAACTATCGCTTAACCAGCTTGTTGTGCACCAATGGACTGTTGTTCTTCCTCTTCCCTAGGAGTGTCTGCTGCTGTTGCTGTTGATATTGCAAGTGCGACTCTTTCGACTGTACTTGCGAAGCAACCTTCTCTGGCTGCTTCAGCAAAAAAGGAGAAAAAGAAGTTATTTCCCTTTGCAGGGCTTTTTTATTCAAACTTGTCGCACTAGACGTCATACCTTCCTTTATTTTGGGATGCACAGCACCTTCTTTCATAACCTTGGACCCGCCATTACTGGAAGTCAAACTTTGCGCCACGCCCTCTACTTCACTTAAAGGTACATTGCCATTTTCAGATAAGGAAACCGAACTGGAAGCAGATTTTACATGCTTAATACTATGATGTATAGCAGAATTTACATATGTCTTCTGTTCCTCAAATACATAAAGTTGATCCAATGGACCCGTTTGTCTAGCCATAGTAGCCGATGTTTTCTTATTAAAAGTTGCTACATTACCTTCTTCTCTTGGCCAAGAAAAAATACAATTCTGCTTGAAATCGCCCATATCTCTATGTAATTTATCTCTTTTCCTTTGTTGTAACTTTGAGTCCAACACATGCATTCGGGTTAGGAAGCTCTGATATAGCCCCACCGAATCATTAAAACAAGGTAAACTAGTAATAATACTTTCAAGCTGTTCAATTTCTTCTATGAGCTTACTTTCTATAGGCTCAAAAAATGTGTTCATTAATTTCATATAATCAGCACTTAGCTTAAGGTTTAATTGCTGTCATTGCATCAATAAGTCATTATAGGTATTGCCATAAGAGGGCATCTTTAGTATTCTTAAACCTCTCGGCACAATACCCAATTCAAGATATGCCTGAAAACTCAGTCTCTGCCACTGCAGATGTTTATAAGTTTGCATTTTCTTCTCCAGAGATAACAAATGTTCCTTAAACACTTTCACCTTTACATCTACAGTCAGTTGTTCAGGGACTGCTTCATATACCATTTTTAATAGTGGATTCTCATGCAGCCACAACAAATTCTTAACAGAGTTACTGGATTCTCCTACTTCAATCTCCATATTCCACTGAACGCAGTCAACAGGAATAGACAGCAAAAGTTCCCCGAACAAACACCACAACCACCACAGGCTGAAGCTCTCCTTAATAACCAGGTGTCTGCAGTATACACCAAATATATCCAAGTAGAAACAACAATAGGTGTTACTGCTATAATTCAACTGAACCACGATACCACACCAAGAACTTTATTAGATAAAGCTTTTGGGTCTACACCCTTCATCAGTATGAGTCATTACAAAAAAATCAACATTTAAATAGGAGAATATAAAATCACATGCTTCAGCCCATCCCACTCCCTAATTAACAATCAAAACTAAAAGTAATATGCAACTCATAAAGGTCAAAAAATAAAAAATACTAAAAAGGACAAAAAATCTTACTTTACATAAAAACTCTTCTACTTAAAATAAAACATAAAAAATTATTAATAACTTATACAAATATATATAAATGTTTAATATATCTATACACAATAAAAAAGTCACTGGTAGCGTCTAACATCCTATGGTGTACTACATCAGGTTCCAGAAACTTGTCATAACCTATTAAAGCTTCTCTCTCTGCCTTTTAACTAATACTGGCTTTAAACTAACCGCATTATTTAAGCCAGGGGATACATCCGCCTGTAGCCTAATAATCCACTCAAGTTCTCTCAACTCCAAAAGATTGTTAATGTCACCTTTCCTTAAGCTCACCGCCATTTTACTTAATACCCTAAATTTAAATACATGTCTTTCACCTTTTTCCATGGCATGCTTACTCAGAGCATTTGTCAATACCTTTCTTCTTACTTCAGATTTATGCTCCACTATTCTCTCTCTTAGTTTTCTGATCATTTTGCCCACATAGAACGATGTACATAAAGTACACGTAGCTAGATACACTATCTTTTCCTCATTACAAGCAGTTAATGTTTTTATAGCAAAGACTTCTCCTGTTACTGGATGTTGAAATTTAGTGTCTCCTTCATATAAATCATTGCAACAGGAACAATTATAAAATTTAATCATCCCTTCTAAACCATTTTTACTTTTAGTTTTAACCTGAAAGTCTTTATAGCACATTTTTTGCTTCAGGGCTTCACAGCTCCTGTAAGCAAACCTTGGTTTATCACCTACAATTGATTTTATCTCAGGCATAGCCAATAAAATTGGCCAATTCCTTTCTATTATATTACAAACATTCCATGTATTTAAATTGTATGTTGTCATATACCTCAAAGTTTCAACAACTGCAGGTGGACCATCATTTGTTTTCTCATTATCAACCGCCAATATTGGTCTATAATTAATCTGTCTACCATCTATTACTTCCTCCTTTATCAAATGTTTAGAATAACCACTTCTCTCAAACTCTAATGACATAATTTCTACCTGTTCAGAAAAAAACATCCTCAACTGTATTCAGCTTACTCAACCTTATAAATTGTGCTTTAATTATTCCTTTAAAAATATGTGGAGCATGCATACTGCCCCTATTCACATACCTCATAAAAGGTTGTGTTACTATATATTTATTGCTAGAATAAAAAGTTGTTTTACTATGTATTTTCTGAAGAATATGAAGTCTGAAATTCAAATTCCTGTCAATTTTACTTCTGACGGAACAAAAACAATTTTCAGTAGAGGCCCAGGGAGAAATACTGTAGACACATGTCTTTGTAAAATGGCAGGACACCAGAGCAAATCCACACAAACACAGGGATAAGATGCTGACTCCACACAGAAGGCACCCCAGCCAAGAATCAAACCAGAAAACCTACACACACACACACACACACACACACACACACACACACACACACGCACGCACGCACGCACGCACACACACACACACACACACACACACACACACACACACACACACCTTGTACATCCACTTACCTGCTCCTGTAGTAAATCCAAATCCCTGTCTGCAAAACCACCATAAATCCTAAACGCATCTTCCCCTGACGAGACTGCAGCTGAAAACCCATGCAAATCCGACCCTGCCCATCGTGAGATCTTCCCCTGCAGCAAACTCCAATCCAGACCCGAGATCCTTCCCCCGACGAATTGCTGACATTGCAGTCCGACCCAGCGAGTTCCCAGGCAGTCTATGCAGTTTAAAACTGCACAGACTTGTGGGAGCTCTCCTGTCCATGTTTCTCAATCAGGACTGCTGCTGAGACAATCTGCGCATGCTCCATGCTGTCTCAGCAGCAGTCCAGACTAGTGCGCATGTGTGAAGTCTGCAAAATTTTAAAATATTTTTTTCTATTTATTTTTTTTGTTTGAAGTTGAGGGGGCTGCAGTCCGGCAGTCCAATAGCACGGGCCGCCCCTGCCTCCACTACACTACCACAGTGAACCGATCATGCTTGGGTACAGGTCTCCATCACAGACACTAACCATGTGTTGTAATGCATGTTGCATACATATCAACTTGATCACCTCAGTGGCCATGTGCAGGAGGCACCTAGAGGAATGGCCGATGCATGTCATTCTCACCCTGAGGGTCACCACAGTAGTGTCTGTCCATAGATTGCCTGCTGCAACCTGGCAGGTGGCAGGATTCCACTGTACACACAACCCCTACACAACCCATCTCCCCTTGGACAGTAGCTCAGAAGACAGCTATGACCACCTGCAGTGATGCACCCCTGTACTGACACATGTGTACATGTGCATGACTGAGTATAGCAGTGCCTGTGTGTTAGCACAGCTGTACGTGCGAATTCCATGAAGGCCTTCACAACCAATGCAACACCCATTGCCATAGTCAGTTGTGGCTGCTGCTGTATGGGACATTACATGTACCCTGTTAAGCTCCCACCCATACCGGCTACATGAGCCTGGCAGTACCAGCACAGCAGTGTTTTACAAATGGGTTGATAGGCATGGGATACCCATTGTGTTCTGACATGTGTGTGTAGTTGTGCATGTCCATATATCTGTAGTGTACAGCATTCCGAGGCCACATACTCCAATTACAATACCCATTGCCACACAGTAGTATAAATAGTGTTGTTGCTGAGGCATGACTATGCAACACCCTACTACTTATGTGGCATGTGCATTAGATGCATATCCCTGTAGTACCACTTTTGGGGTATACTATGGGTTGTATCGCAGTCGCTGCCAATGTGTGATGGTGGGTATGGCAGAGTGTCATCATGGCTTTCAGGGAGTACAATATCCACTGGGGAATGTGGGTGCTGTGTACACTGTCATTACACCAAGGTACACCCAGTATATGTCCCAAGTACAACGTTATGGTTACCCCTGTCACCATAAACCATACAGGTTACTGATACCACAATCCAAGCCGGTTATGCATGTTCTGTGTGCAGCCCACCTGTAACACATTGGACACATGGTCAAGTTAGTCAGCAGCGATAGGCCGTGGTATCTTGGATGTGTGTTTGGCTGTTATGTGTCTGTTAATGTGTATATGACGGTATGTCACACTGCGTATTGTCCATATATACCCATTACATCCCCCATTAGCATACTGTACATGTCTGGGGATGTTCTGCATGTAACATGTAACCTGGGACACACCTCACCCTAAACACTATGTGGTGTTTGCAATGTAAGCCACACACTTCATTATCACTACATAGCTAGGTAGGGGTCTAGTCCCAGTGTTGCCAAGTAACAGTGTGAATGTATGTGGATGGGCCTACATCAGGTTGCAGTGTATACATGCCTCAGCGAGTCACCTGTCCATGTGGCACAGGCAATAACCATTTTAGTAACCTGTGTCATGTGTTCAACGCCCCATATATGTCACAGCCATGGTATCACCACAGTGACATACCCCATTGTGGAATATGACTGCAGACCATCCTTGTGCTGTCACATGTACACCTACAATACAAATGGATAACATTATAGGGACTGCAATCAACCAGTGTTACTAACAGCTATAATGCATCATTGCTGGACGGCTACACTACCTGCCATTTATGCATTACGCTGTACTCCTTACAACATGTCACACTGCAGTACTGTGGCACACTGCAGTTCAGTCACCATGTGCATCAGAACCATATCAGCCTGTCCCTGCATTGATGGTATGGATGACAGAATGTGACACAGGTATCATCATATCCACAGGGCATCCTTGTGCTGACACATGTACACCTACAACACAAATGGATAACATTATAGAGACCACAACCAACCAGTGTTACTAACAGCTATAAGGCATCATTGCTGGATGGCTACACTACCTGCCATATATGCATTACACTCTACTCCCTACATGTTACACTGCAGTACTATGGTACACTGTAGTACAGTCATCGTGTGCATCAGAATCATATCAGCCTGTCCCTGCATTGATGGTATGGATGACAGGGATGTGGCACAGGTATCATCATATGCACAGGGTGTGATGTTGGTTTTCCAGAGGCCAACGGTGGGCCATACATTTGACACCATGTGTGTGGGTGAGGGATGTACTCTGGTGAGCTGGGCGTGGTGATCTGGTGTGTGTAGGTATGAGGTTTCCCTAGGTGTGTTTGCATAGTGTGTGGGTATGCATGCACACAGTTCTGCCATGTGGCTGCCCTACACAGGTGTTTATGGACAGCTGCAGACCATACCTGGCAGGGTATGCAGTTCACTGCCTTCGGACAGGGAGACATGGACTGTGCCTACCAGGGGTTCCATGGGCACATCCAGTTGCAGACCTCAATGTGTTACTCTCACCTGCTGATGACAAATATCCATTGGTACCAGGCCTCTCCTGAGACTGGCCAGGACCATGTGCACGTGGCCTGCTGTGGTGTGGTGTGGACAGCACACCCCCCACATTGCCAGGGCTGCTACTGCCACTACAGGAGTCCCTTGGTGTCCTATCACATCCATGTTGACTGCCAGCTGTTGGTGTTGCTGGCCCATGTCCATGCGGCCGTCGCCGCTTCCCCACCACACATTGAAACACTGACACACCACGGCCAATGAGGGCCATCATCTCACCATGCCATCTATCCATGAGCTCGGTATAAGCACGGATAGCACCAGACAGTTCACGGAGGTTGTCACTTACAGATGCGAGATTAGCCCTCTGCAGCCTCAGGCCCTGTCTGGTGTAACGTTCCATATGTGCCCGTGCCACTATAACAGCCTGAAACATGCGCCTGCTGGTACCAGCTATGTCACCTATGCCAGGAGCATGATGTCCAGCGGCCCTACCACAAGCACCCTGGGACATCTGCTTATGTGGTGCCCTGCCAGACATCTGGCTCTGCCTGTTGTGACTGGACACAGTAGGCATGGCTACCACACTTTCCTGTGCATTGCCACCAAACGCCAGCTGTCCCTCTGCTATGGTCACTGGTGATGAGGTATGTATAGACACTGAACCAGTGTGTGGGGTTGGGGTGGCTAAAAGGGGGATGTCAAATGTTGGTGCAGTGTCAGCCCCTGACAACCCCACCTGTGCCTCAACAGTACTATCATCATCTTTGGTGTCTGTATGGACAGCAACATCAGATTGCATGCAGGAGGGACCCTGACTCACCTCACCACCTGTGGGGGAAAAGCTAAACACACTTTAAAACCTGTACAGCATTGCCTTACAGTAGACACACACACACACACACACACACACACACACACACACACACACACACACACACACACACACACACACAGACACACGTCCGTAATACCATGGCCTTACAGACAGTTCCACATATATGTCCATGTGGCACCCCATCCTGCATCACACTTGTTACATACACACATTGATACCACTCCTTAACATATCAGTCCTCTAAAGGCCTACACAGGCAGTCACACCACAAGACTTGTTACTACATTACCTGCCTGACCTGTGTGTAGTGGTTTTACATTGCCTCACTGCTGTCATTCAGTATGCACCTTCTGTATGTCTGGACATCATGAGAATGGCCCCTATATGTGTGGGCTACTATGTTCTTTCCATAATATCACGCAATGGTGTGGCATGTGTATGTAATGCTCATTACATGCCAGATATGCTGCTCATTCAGCCTATCATGTGACAACTGTAATATATGGAGACACTCCCTGGTGTTGACTAGTACTTCCCCAATGCATCTGAAGTGCTGCATATGTGGGATGTAGGTGACTTCTCTGCTGAATGCGTTACTAAGGGTGTACCTGGTGTGTAACTTCCCTCTCAATGCCTGTTCCATGCTACAGACCATATTATACTATCAGCTTTCCTGTGATTACACACATGACAGGTATTCCTGGTGTGTAATGTGGCAGTCCATGTCCATGTACTGCATGTTCCCAAAGGGTGGTGCAGCTGTACGAACACCCCACAATCTCACATGTGCATACATGGTCACCCACACAAACACACACATGCACACACGCATCCTACATGCATCCACCTCCCACCACTTCACCAGAGTGACCCTACAGACAAACTAACTAGCCTCTAGGATGCGCGTGCGCGCACACACACACATACAGTTGAGGTTGCACAATGATAGTACACACAGTCCTCCTATTACCCATCTGTCAACATGCAGAACATATGGTACAGAACAGCATGCAGTTTAGCTATAGTCAATCCATGCTAGCAACAGTATACATGTGAGTGATGCATGTGCTCTGTCAGGAGGTGATACCCCTTCCACTGGATACCACTGCACCCATGTACACAGTACTGCTGTGCACCTGTTCTGCATCCTGCCCTGTACTGTGCACCACACCTCACAGGTGTATGACCCATTGTGGAATGTGTAGTACTGTGTTAGTTATGTCAGCTTTAATGCTCACAGCCCTATGTTTTCCAGCAACACATACCTGGGATGATATGTGGACAGTTGTCATTTGTGAATGCCTGATGTACAGCTCTCAACATCAGCGGACCATGTATGACCAATCCAATACTCTTACACTAACAACCATCAGAGCATACCATGGCTATGGGGGATGTACACACCCTTCCTGATATGACGCACACTTCCGTGATCTGCATTGGGCCACATAACTGCATATCTTAACAGTACATGTGCCTGATATGTAGCATATGTCCTGTACTTTCACATGCAGTGTCTACAGAATGTGTTAGATGTGTGGATGCTGACCACGATGCATGCACTCTGTGTGGGCATGTGTGTGCTATGATGGTTTGACGCACCTCTTGTTGTGTGTACTAAAGCAGTCACTGCTCCTGGCGGGGATATACCAGTGCGGGCCATCTGCAATTGCCAGTGTATGTTCAGTCTGCCCTACACATGTCCCCCTACTCTGCATGATTGCAAGGTCTACTCATGTGCACATCCCTTGGTATTCATACACTGCTATCACTATTGCTGTGGGGGTAGGGTTACATCTGCCACAGGTCCTGAACATGACTATGTGTGGAGACTGCCATTCTTAGCATCCTTAGGTTCCCTGCTGCAGTGCACCAGTGTGTTATGCTGACAACCTCCCCTCCTTCAGCCTTTTTGCAGATGCATGACAAGAAAGCCCTACACATGTGTGTCACTTTGCAGTGTCCCATACACTGAACACCACATGTTACAGCCTAGTCCCAGCTGATAATGTAGACTACTGTAATGCCATATGCCATAGTGTATCTCTGCAGCAGTTGCCATTGTCCTACAGGTATATACACTGCTGTTGCACTGTATATGGGTGTTGTTCCAAACATGCCCCTACTGTAGGCCATGTCCCCACCATTATGTTACTCCCTGTGGACACATTCCACAATGACAGGATATTATTTATCATGCAGGTGTCTGACATACCCTTCCAAAACCCCATCATGGTCACCCCTGTGATGCTGTGCATTTCACAGCAACAGTACGTGCACATGTACAGCATGCATTCTGGGTAGGTGTGTTAGATGTGTGCATGGAATTTACCATCACCATTACATGTCTGGCATGTTAGCAAGCATCTACATAAACCATACTCACAAGCTACAGGCTGCTGCCTTGGTGGTATCCCGGAGGGACCTACATAAGAGGGTGAGAGATGCAATGTCAGTCGCCACACCTGTGGCAGTGCTACAGGGTGGATGCAGTATTACAATACATCAATGGTACATTTCCACAATACTACCACATTTAGACATCTGTTTTTCACTACTATGCAGCAACACAATATATCTATGACATGTCAGATATGCATGATCTACCTGTACCGATGTGGATGTATATGCAACAGTGATCTACTGATGTGCCCTGTGTCCTTACCTGCATGCTCCTCGGCTGGTGTGTGGGTGACACCCACCTCCACAAAGGTGTCTGGCGGTTGGTGGCTGGCTGGACAGGCAGGTAACACGAGGCTGGGCAGGAGCTCCTCCACACGTGTCAGGGGGGATGTATGGCATGCCCCCCCTGTGGTGAGGTGATCCACCTGGACTGTAGCAGCACACCGACGGGCATTGCGAAGCAGGTCAGTACAATGATGCCGGATCTGGTCATAACTGCTGTTGTGCAATGCAACATCATTGACCCTGTAGACTAGGTCTTTCCACAGGGTGTTCCACTCCTGCTGGTCATGTGTGGCCCTGCCAAACAGCACATGATAGTGCTGGATTAAGTATGCGATCAGCACTTCATTCTCTGACACTGAATACATTGCCAAATGTGCATGTGACATCTTGGCTGAAAGACATAAAGATGGAATCAGGTCTGAGCAACTCATACAGCAAGGTTACCACATTTCTTAATACACATCTCTGTAACCCACCCCCCCACCATATCAGCTACAACAAACTGTACACACAACTCATTAGGTATGGCTACAGCTTACCTACCAGTAGGACAGATATTGTATTGTGCCACACTTTCTGCTATGTGATTGCAGCCATGTTCCCTGTGTGGACACTATCATTGCTGGCCTGTTACAGACTATTCATCCGCATGCTATTGTCAGGGCCACTATGGTTCCATATATGTCTGTGGTATGGCTGCTTTGTGATTGCTGCACATCTGACATTCTGTGTTATTGGGGATATCTGTGCATGCTGCTGGACATGTTCTGGTATTGTGTAGACTATTACTACCAACATATGTTCTATAACAGTGACAGAATAACATGTATATGTAATATTGGCCAGCAGAACCACCTCTCCAGTCCCATCTGCCCATGTTACCTCGCCAGATCACATGTGTGTCCCACCCTGGGGCCTCCTCATGCACTGGTCCAGCAATACCATCAGGTGGAACCAACCCAGGGGGTATTGTCCCCCCAGGGGCACACAAAGACATGTTCCTGTCCCCTGAGGTCAGGTCCAGGGTCTGTTTCATAACGGGCTCCACAGACATATGTGGGATGTGCTACATCACTCTGAGGCACCCAATACACATTCACAGGGCCGACATGCTCCTCCTGCTCAGCCTCTAGGCCAGGCACCTTCAGGACATGGACTGCTGTTGTGAGTAGCAGTGGGTGGGAGGCTTGTTCCCATTGTGTCCATAGTGGGGCCCATGGGGTGTCCACATCTCAGACCACACACACCATCCAGGGTGTTCACCCACCACATGTGTCACATACCACCCCTGTGGATTGTCCTCTATATCTACCAACCCTGACCACCTCCACAACTATACCTGCCATACTTCCCCATATTCCCATTCCATACTTCACAGATGAGGGCAATGTGGTCCCAACAAGGAGTTAACATGTGACATACCCATCCATGTTGCTTGCACACACTGCCAGCTGTAGATATCTGTGTGTATTGCTATGTCTGCTGTTGCCTCATGCATAGAATGCATCACTGTGATAGTAATATAGGGGACATGTATTTACATACATATATGTCTGTGTGTGTGTGTGTTTGTATATATGTAGACATGTGCATATTGGTATATATCTATATGTGTAAATATATGTGATGTATATATGTGCTCATAGATATGTCTACACATGGGTATCTGCATGTTTGTGGACATACATGTGTATATATATATATATATATATATATATATATATATATATATATATATTAATTATATATTATATATGTGTACATATGTGCACATATGTATACCTATATGTGGGGTACATTCAGACATCAGGTCCACAATCTCGCAACACCTTCCTGCACAGCTGCACTGTTATGCCATGCAACAACACAGACATGTGCCACATGTGGACACAGCCTGACATTAGGGGGGTATATGTAGGACCTGATTGCAGGTAACCCTATTACACACCTATGACATTCATGCGTGCTTCATTACAGATTAATCTAAGTATCCTGGAAGGGGTGGGCTATGGGTCCCACATGTTTATCCTAATGGCATTACTTCCATCACCAGCTATTGGCCACATAATATACATACTTCCCATTACACAACACACACTATGATGGTTTACATCTTGTCAGTCAGTGCTGCTCTGCACAGTTGACAGGTATGGCTCACTGCCCACAGGGACAGACACTATTATCCATAGCAGTTGTTCAGTTGAACATCATTACAACAACAACACCTGATGGCACATATAAATCATTCCACATCATCTACCCCAGTATTATGGACCAGGTACTACATTCACTTACATGTATATATACTTCACATACCTGTTATGGGAATGATGTCTGTTCTGGATAGTTTGTTGGATGTTAGTATAGCTTTCTTTTCCTTTGGCTTTTGCTTTGCCTTTGCCTTAGGCCTTCTCTCTCTCTCTCTCCAGTAAATGGATTGAGCTGCTTTGAATAGATTGCAGCATTGTTTTGTAGGTGATGCACATGATCAGGTGATGGCTTCTACAGAAATCAGTGTCCTCCACTTCCTAACTGCATGCAGCTTGCTGTGTAGTACTTCAAATTACCACTGTCATGGCAACC
This sequence comes from Protopterus annectens, assembly GCF_019279795.1. NCBI lineage: Eukaryota > Metazoa > Chordata > Ceratodontiformes > Protopteridae > Protopterus > Protopterus annectens. The sequence continues at coordinate 43,055,764 of NC_056744.1, read as the reverse complement.
ACCTACTATAAATCCCTACATCATGTGGGTGTGGTCCCTTTACCTTTCCTGTGTGGGGGCATCAGTGTTACAGACAGCAGGTAGCAATGCCTCTTACAGGAAAACCTGCACACTCAGGCCAGCTACATATTTGTAGGAGGTTCCATAACTACAGACAGAGTGTGAGTAGAGTTGTTGTATGCATTGTATAGTACTGGTGTTACTAGGTTTATCTGTACATACTGGTTTACCTTGGAATGCTGTCTGTCTGCATAGCTCTCAACTGTGGGCCTATCCTCTTGATGGCCAGAGGTGTGCATATTATGTTTTGTCTGTCCACCACACAGGTCTTGTGTCAGATATTTCACCGGCAGTGTGTGTGTGTTGAGTGCTAGCAGTACATGGCTACATCCGTTTCTGTTTCTAACTTCAAATTCCTGACTAAGGGTATGTTGCAGACTATCCTGTAACACCAGTGACTTGCTTAGTGTATGACAACAGTTATACACATATGGGCCTGTGTTCCAGCCTTTGTCCTCCACCTACATACCAGGCTTTGCACATATGACATGCTGTCAGGGGTTGTTCTGTAGAGGGATGTGAGTATGCCATGCTGCCATTCCTGCCATCAATCCATTGCTGTTGTGTCCCCCACATATACGGTGGGGTTGGGGCCATATATGTGTGGGCTTCACCTACACACTACTTGTGTGCCCTTAGGCACTCCAGAGGCCAGTGTATGTAACAGTGGTATATGGCCCTGTATTATTGAGCCTGGGTGGGGGATGCACCATAATTAACCTAGGCTGTTACAACATGTGGGAGTATCAGGAGTGAGCTGCCTTAAGGTATCTGGATGTACATTACCATACAATCCACCTTGGGTAAATGCAGGCCTACTGCCACCTGTCAAAGAGACTGTTCTGTTTGTCAGTGTGCTTCTGATGATGTCAGCTATGCCTTGTTATGTAACAGTTACATTGCATTGTGTCATCTGAGATCTTTACCACCTAGGGATTGTCTACAGTGTGTAGATAGAGGCTGCTGAACTATACATCTGCATTACTTACTGTTGATTATGTGGTATCTTGTGGCCCAGTCTGTCTTTACTATTGTACCACTTGAAGGCCTTGGCCTGGACAGCAACATTTGTAAACCTTTCCAGACTACTGTATTAGTATAACTGTTTCACAGTTGCATTACTCAGTGTATTTGAATGTCCATGTCTAAACAGCTATATTACATGGCATATACAACTGTAATAGTACACAAATAAAGCTTTCCCATTTATGCAAACCTGTGTGTGGTGTTATATCCATTGACCTCTCTGTGGGTATATGTTGCAGGCAACGATTGTCATTTGTATGGATGGCTCATACAGTGTCCACTTGGTAAAGTGGTAACTGTAGACATAGTGGCTGTTCCATATTGTGTGCTCCATATACATATGTATCTTACTATACATATCTCTGCGTGTGTATGTGTAGTTACCTATATATCTATATGTATCTGCATATATGTGTCTGTGTATATGTATCCTAGGGATGTTGATTGCTTCCACATTGTACATTCCCTATGGGAGCCAGACTATACTGCATGATATGTTACTGATACCAGCCTGACATCATACAGGTGGGATGGAGTACTGTTAACATCTTGTGCCCATGATGTGTCAGGTCCTGGGTATGGGAACTACAAAAGTTGGTAGTGTATTGCAGGGCAGATATGTTTGGCTGTGGGGGTGGGGGAATACCTTTTCGTGCAAGACGTATGTTGTTTGGGGCCTCTCAACCCCATTAACGGTGCATGTGGACATATATGTTTTTATGTTCCCATTGTTATCTACAGATGTATGTCCGTATATACCTATATATATATATATATATATATATATATATATATATATATATATATATATATATATATATATATATATATATATATATATATATATATATATATATATATATATATATATATATATATACATATAGATGTAGACATATATATCTATATACATATGCATTTATATGTGTGTATATATATATATATATATATATATATATATATATATATACATATGTGTATATATTATATCTATATCTACATGTATATATATATATATATATATATATATATATATATATATATATATATATATGTTTTATCTATTTAGATATTAATATACACACACACACACACACACACACACACACACACACACACACACACACACACACACACACACACACACACACACACACACACACACAAACACACACACACATCTACATGTTGGAATACATTCCCTGTACTGTTGAATGACTGGTCTGGATGATATGTTTGTGAAAACATCAGGCTTATGTATAGCTGACATGGCTTAGTGGGAAATCACTTTGGCTATGGTGTGCAGGGGCCTGGGTTTGAGCCTTGCAGGTGCTGCTTATTTTGTTGCCTGGCAGAACAAGGGCCATTGGATACAGAGTGAGTAAGACACTTTTAAGCTGTTGTAAGTGGGTTTCTGTGGGTTTGCATGGAGGTAAGCACTGCTAATTTCCGGTTACAGTTTCTTATACTCAGCTTCTAAATTGCTTAACCTGTGTAGGCATTAATTACCCTCACGCAAACAGGCTTAAACCTGCTTACTGCTGCTTAAAAGTGTTTACTCCCTTCTTACCCCATGATAATTTCTTTAAAAGAAAAAAGGGTTGCTGGGAAAGTGGTGAAAAAGGGGCACAAAGAGGGAAAGACAGTAGGAAAAATAGCTAGGGATGTGCAGGAAGGGTGTAAGGAATGTCCATAGCTGCCCATTTCTTCTACAGCAACAGCTGTGCATATACACCGAATTTGGAGGTAGATTTGGACATTCAAACCCCTGAGAGAGGGGTGAGGACAACAGTAATATGTTGTGATGCCAATTAGACCTGATTACATGTGTCCAGTGGACACATGTGCGAAATGGACAGCTATGTATGGGGCATGATTTTATTTTGGGAACAGATTGCCCTTTTTTTTTCAAGTGAGAGTGGGATGTTGGAAAGGGGTCGTAGTTATATTTGGGGAGGTAGGTTGAGTAGGTTAACAGACAAGACAATCAAGACATATATGGGGGCAGTATATGACACATGTGGTGGTAAACACCTTGATGGGGAGGGGTGTTGAGAAATCGGAAGCCCATGAGCCCCCTAGTGGAAACAGTGGGACTGAGGTCCCCACCCATGGGCAATCACCACTGCACCTTCACAGCCCCGATGGTGGCTGTGCTGGAGGCTGAGTCACAGAGCCAGACTGACCCTCTAGTCACAACAAGTGGCCCTCAATCTGGCGTAGAAGATCACCAAGCTGCTGGTTGAGCTTTCTACGCACCAGGACCAGGACCTGGCGATGGGTGACATGTACCCATCCGTGCTCGCTCCCAGGGGGTGAGCCCCATCCCCTGAGAGGTTCCACCTGAAGGTGGTGCAGGACTAATGAACAAGGAGGTCCTGGGTTGGGCCGCAGACATGCTGGTGCCCAGTGTCATGGCCAGCTGAGGTGGGACAGGTGGGTCTGCTGGGACCAGTCTTCCCAAAAGTGCTATAGTATTTAGATTTTATCATCATATTTGGGTTAGTAATAGACAACACATTCCATGGTTAGGTATAACAGCATGCATAGATATTCCCATTAACTCAGACACCAGATATGGAACAGTTGCATAGCAAACAGAACACATGCATATATGGGACCACAGTAGTAATAACAACAGCATGCAGGTACATTGATGGCACCATGCCACCAATATTGGAATAATTCAATATAGCACATGCATGGAAACAAATATAAATATTTATCAATCAATAGGACATAATCAGAACATTGGCGACATTACATACCGGTTGGGGTGGGTATGCAGTTTATTGCTGGAGATATGGTGGGGGGCAGAAAGATGTCAATTAACAACTAGTATATTCCTGTAGTCCACATTACCTTCCTAGTCAGTGCTGTTATCTGTACCTTACAAGTATTACTACACTACCTTATAGCGTTAGTTTGGTCAGTAATATGTCTGTTGTCATTGTTATACATGAACTGGTTTTACCTGCAGTATACACCTCTTACCTGGTATACCTGTGGAGGAAATGTTTGTTAACACTAACTGTTTCTACACATACTCCCAGATTCCAAGTTGATGTTGTGTACATAGCTATCCAACTCGACTCTGGCCTTGTCTTGACCACATGCAGGTGTACTGGGACATATCTAGACTATTCCCCTCTTCAACCTTTATTGACTTGACACACACATATACATGCTTTCCTACACAGTTATATTATGTAGCAGAGTGTGGGTGATGGTGGTCAGTGATACTTTATTATTCAGAGAAACTGCAACACTCACTATTCCCTACAATACCAGAGTAAACAGTACCACTACAGGGTATAAAGGTTTTTATTTCTCAGCACAGTGTTCATATCCGACGTACCTGTGGGAGCAATGACTGTTAGCACTACCTGATTGTTGCCACACAAAGTACCAGATTATAAATTACTATTATGCACATACATCTCACTCTATTACTATACACACTCTGGTCACAGCTTGACAACATGTGGGTGTAGATCAGACGTACTTGACTTATTACTCTCCTAACAGTTTCAGCAGTTGCTACAGTGACAGGTTTGTTCTCATAGATGTTTGACGATCACTTGTATTCCCTTTTTGCTGGCTAAACATCTGGGATCATTCCACAGATTTCCCAGGGGGACAGCAGGACAGGCAGCAGATATAGGCCCATATACTGGACATTCTGGTCTCATCTGTACAGTTGTGGAGTATGATTCTGTATGCAGCCTACTTCCACTCTCAGAATTCAGACCATGGCTGTGTCTGCTACAACTTAAAAACTGTCCATCAGAGTTTTGTGTGCTATATAGATATTGCTGTATATCTCCTATCTGCTTTCTGTCTTATAATTCTCCTGTGCTTTAGCATTCTGACCTTGTATTACAACACTCATACAGATTTCCTAGACAGTTATATTTTGTAGGACAGTGTGGGCAACAGTGATGAGTAATACCTCATTATTCAGAGCAACCGCATCAGTCACAATGCCATACAATACCAATGTAAACAGTACCAGTACAGGGTAACATTCTTGTATTTCTGGGCACAGTGTTGGTATCTGACAGACCTATGGGACAAATGTTTGTTAGCACTACCCGAATGTTGCCACACACAGTACCAGATTACACATTACTATTATGCACATACATCTCACTCTGTTACTGTACACACTCTGGCCACAGCTTGACAACATGGAGGTGTAAGTGGGTAATACGTGGCTTCATACTCCCATAAGGTTTTGGGGAGTTACTAGTGTGCCAGCTTTGTTCTCATAGATGTGTGTCAATCAGTTGTATTTCCTGCTTGCTGCCTATACGTCTGGGATCATCCCACTGATTTCATAGGGGGACAGGTTGACAGGCACTAGATATGGGTCACTTTACTGGACATTCTGGACATATCTGTACAGTTGTGGGGTATGATTCTGTATGCAGACTACTCCCACTGCCAGGATTCGAACCATAGCTATGTGTGCTAAAAATGCAACAGTTCACATCTCAGTTGCATGTGCTATTCGGGTTTTGTTGTCTACCTTTTCACTGTTTTCTGTCTCTGTGTCTCTCAGTTGTACTAAATGGCCTCTGGGGGATTACACCAGTCATATACAGGCATTCCTACACATTCTATTTATGGTGCACTGTGTGGGTAATAGTGCTTAATATGACAGTACTATTATGTGATTGCAAATCTACATTACCATATGATATCAGAGTATACACATACAGTCCAGCAGTTAGAACTTTATTGTCAGGCTATTATGCTTTATTTACATACAAACTATATGAGACTCTTCCTGCCATATTCTCCGGTGTATGTACTACTTGCCTTGAACAATACAGGTTTTATACAGGCAATTAATTTACTAATACTTTTAGTTTTATTTCCTATGACAGTAAATGCATGAGTATTACTGACCTGCCTCAAGTCGCAACCTCGCCAGGTGACTTACATGGGCCTCCTGGTTCGCGGTCTGCTCCATTGCAGCTGCGGGGGACATAAGAGGAATATTTAGCCATACCTATCCATGATATACATGAGCTGACAATTATTACACACATAATGGGATGATACTTACACATAGCTGGGGCATCCCCTGCCATTCTAGCCTCTTGGATCCACTGCTCCAAGAGGTTCCCCTTATGCCGCTTCAGGTTGACATAGTGATACCTGACCAGCTCACCAGCTTGGGGTATGCCGGTGGCACTGGTGACGTCACAGGCAAGACAGTCCCAGGCTTCCGCTTTATATTGGGAACCCTGGTACTGGCTGTGCAGCAGTCTCTGCTCATGCTCTTTGATAAGGAATCCTGCCATGACTCTGGACTCCTGGATGCACCAGCACTGCACCCGAAAGTGCACACCTTCTCCCCCTCCTGACATGGTGCCTGCAAGGGGAAGCTACAACCAGTTAGATGTATTCCCACCTGTTGGGTTTAAGTAGGGCCAATTTCCCACACTTTTCCATGATTGGCCAGTTTTGAAAAGGCTAGGCTATGGGCAAACCTGCTTACCTAAGGTTGGCATTGGTTAAAGGAGTATACCACTGGGCACACTGAGTTAGCTGGTCTACACATTGCTTACACCTCCTAAGCTGGCCTGTGCAATGCTTAGCATTGCTTACATTAAACTTTGCATTATATTTTCTTTTTGGCATTGATTTCTTATTCATTGCATCTTATATGTATGCCTGGTATCCATGATTCATGTGTACGCACACTGTATGGGGTCCTTGTGTTTTATTGGGGACTTCAACACTCTATTACAATTACACCACACTTCTGGGCTTACTGCTGTATACCAGTTCACATATTTGTGTTGTGTAGTCAGTTGTGGAACATATGACTGTATACTGATTCCTTTCACAGGTTCAGTTTGATTGTACTATAGTGAGGACTTGTTTGGTGATACCTCATTCTTCTGTACTGTTGTGAGGGCTTGGTGGTTAACTACTGTGACTATAATGTATAGGGTCCTGGGTTCAAGACCTGCAATGCTGTTTATTTTGTTGTTGAGCAGAACAAGGGCCATTGGATACAGAGTGATTAAGGCACTTTTGAGCAGTTGTAAGTGGGTATGTGTGAGTTTGTGCGAGGGTAAGCACTTCTAACCTCCGGTTAAATATGCTTACAGAGAGTTAGCTTCAATATTGCTTAACCTGTGTGTGCATTGCTTACCCCCGCGCAAATGGGTTTAAACCTGCTTACCAGTGTTTACATATGCTTACTACTGCTTATCGGTGCTTAAACTTGCTTACTGGTGCTTACTCCTGCTTACAATTGCACTGATTTAGACAGTTATATGTAATGGCTCTTGGGAAAGTGGGGGATTTGGAAGCTGTATGGTGTTGTCATTCATAGCACATTTTACCTTCCATTTGTATCCATGATTCTTGTGTACATACACTGTATGGGGCACGTTTGCTTATCTGGGGACTTTGTAACATTATGATACTGACACCTTACATGTACATTTAATGCAGTACTCCAGTTCACAATTAATGTTATTTAGTAGGTTATACAGCAAATAAATTTATAAACTGATTTCACATGGAAAATGGAATATGCTGCAGTGGGACTCAAACCGAGAATTCCTGCTTGTAAGGTGAATGTTCTTCCCACTACACTATTGCTATACTGCTTCAATTGTATATATCTTGCTTGTTATCCTCTTCAGCCATTTAAGCTGCATTAAATGTAGCTAAGTGATGGGCACACCCACGCACCTATGATTAGCTTTAATCAGAGTTTTAATTTAAAAAAAAGGGCTTGTTCATTTTATTTGTTTTTACTTGCTGTTGTACATGAGGGGAATGTTGGTGGGGATATGCAGACACCTATGAGTGGTCTCACTCATTTCTTAGGCCTTTCTGCTGTTCTGCATTGCTAGGGCATGTATATTCTGAGAGCTCTGCTCTGAGACATGCCCCCTGCACTCTTACAAGATCCATGTAAGATTAGAAGCTTAGGCAGTGCACCTCATTAATATGCATGGCGTGCTGCCATCCTGCTCCTAAATGGACACTTCCGTGCAGGACTAAGCTAGTCCTGCACTGAAGATTAGTAAATCCGGGGGAAGTCATAAAATATCAGGATTTGCAGACAGAAATGATATCAATGTGAAAGAAACATACCCAGACAGTTCCATCAGTAGTAGGAGCAATGGGTCTAATATAAAAATAATTTACATTCATACTTAGATATGCTACCAATACATGAAACTCCAAATTAATTGCAAAAGGAAATAAAAGCAAAATGCCACTTGCTCTGCTGAGACTGGAAGGAATGAATGTGAAGAATTTAAGTGTAACACAAGTTTATTTATCCACTTTTCATCCAAAGGACTTCATCAGGAAAAACCTTCCGTCCAAATGCAGGTCTTCTTATATAAAAACATAATAATATAATAGAATAATTGAATCACAATTCAAATTTTAGAGACACAAACTGTTAAAATCACAGAAAAAATGCAGGAAAAATAATTGTCTCCATCATAACATTATATATGTTTTCAAACTTTCATCCTTCTGTCCTTAAGAAAGCACTTAATATTAATCACCTCATTTAAACCAGGCTCTTGGTCAGCTTGTATCTTGATCTGCCACATAGTTTATTTTTTCTGTATAAAGATCTTATGCCCCCCCCCCCCTTATCTACTGGTACTTATTCCAACATAAAAAAAGAGAAATTTGCTAAAATTCTTACATGCAATACTGTGCTTAAAAAAACATTATCAGGATTCTTCCCTTTATTTATTTATGTAACTGAATGATTCTTAAATTAGCTGATATAATTAACTGTATGAAAGCAATTTTAAAACAATGTTGTAATATCCTGAGAAGACAAATAGCCGAGGTACCAGATTGGTAATAAAATATAATTGTATGCTTACAGAACAGCTTTTTTGTATTTGTTTGTTTGTTTATTTCCTTTATTGTAAGCAAACAATATTTATAGACATGCTCATCCTGACTCTGGGTAGCAGGCTGTCTCTTTTCTTATCAGCAGGCTATGTAAATACTGTCCTTAGTGTATCAAGACATGCCCAAAGCCCACCAAACCATGAAGAAAGCATCAACTGACTGGATCAGCAGTTGTCTCTTTTTTCAACTATACACAGAGTTCCCTGTTAACCTTCCATGTGAAGCCCTCTGACTGCCCTTGCTAAAAGTACCAACATGGTTATTTTTTTATGAGACTGTCCATTTACAAGATGAATGTAAATAACGTTGCTAGTGTTCTATCCAGCAGATGCATTTTTTAAGTTGTACAGACAGCAGTCATCAAATCAGTCATTTTTGTGCTTATGTCTATTTGGTCTGACCACATGCATATACCATCAGGGCATATATGTATGTATATCCATTCTGAGTACATGTGCAAATATATATTTGGTATGTACACACACATATTCATATTCTGCATATGCACTCATTTGACATGTATTCTTATTCTGTCCCTTTACATGTCCATTCAGTCTGCACACAGGCACTCATTTTATAAGAGTACTTATTTAATATAAGTATGTGGAGTTTCAGTATGTGCAGCAGCACATTCAGTGTGTGCAAACTTCTACATTCACTTTGTCCTCATGAATATTCAACCTGTTGATAAGCTTCTCATGCATATTCATCACACACACACACACACACACACACACACACACACACACACACACACACACACACACACACACACACACACACACACACACATACACCTGCATATGCATGCGCTCACAGATTCACACACTAATTTTATGAAAGTGCATCTTCAATCTGTATATTCACATTAATTTTTGGCAGTGCATGGCTAACTTTAAGTGTGCAAATCGATGTTACGGATCTCCAGCTCACTAAATGCACTTAGCGAAAGCTGACAGATGGGTTATAGTGAATAACCGAGGGAACTATTCCACCAGATGTTAATTTAGATAGATATTTTTATTGTATCTGGGATAACTATTCAGGGACCACTTCATTAGGAATATCCAAGACTGTTATGCTAGGATCCTTAAGATAGGAGACAGTTACAGTTCAGTATAGACATGGGTAGCTGGCCAGTAATCCATAAAGTGTTGAATTAGTTCAATATTCAAATACCAACTTGAGTCATTTTAAGATCAAGGGGGAGTTAGAGCCTATCAAAACATTCAGTGGGTGTAGGGCACAGAAACTAATCAAACACATCCTAGACAGGGAACACACACACAAGCACAAACACCAGTAGATAATTTGAAATATCACCAGTACGGCTTTGGCATGTTTTTTGGGATTTGAGAGGAAATAAAAGCAGATGGCAAAAATCCATAGGAAGGACACAGACAGTCTACACAGAACCAACCAAGAGCAGAGTTAGAGATCCAAGTGCTATGAGGTATCAATACTAAACTCTGAAGAGCTGTGGGTCCTGTGACTTGCTCTGTGTAGAACATACATTGAATGATGTATAGATGGTTCCTGTATGTCACAAGGATATTAAATTCATTTTCATGAAGCTCTGTAAAACTTGCTTTTTCTGCATAATGTAGTTCTGTTCTCAGGTTCTGTGTGATGATATGAACTACTGCATCTGTCACTAGGCATCCCATTTCAATTTGTCTGCCATGCTATGGATTTGCACTGTTCACAGATGCTGTACAGGTTGACGCACCCTGCCTATAAATCAGCATGAGCTCTTAGTGCAATTTCATGAGTATTTTAAAGCATAGCATTGCCTGCTAAACATCACACTCCCTATCTTTGACTATTCATGCCTTACTGTTAAAAATAATGTTTTTTTTTCCGGTACTGCTTGGTAATTTGGAGTTATACAATTTGCACAGACTTGGCAATGCAGAGTCTAGTGTCAGTAACAGTGCTGTATCTGAATAACTTCTTACAGTTTTCACATTAAAAGTCTTTATAGTTAAACAATATGTATCTGCGGTGGTGCAGCGGTAGCGTTGTTGCCTCACAGCAAGAGGTTCTCCAGTTCGATTCTTGGCTGGTGTGCAGGGAGTGCCTTCTGTGTGGAGTCTGCATGTCCTCCTCGCGGTCGAGTGGCGTTCCGAAAGACATGTGTGAATGAACATGCCTTTGTTGAAAGTTGGGCATTGAGCTGGCAACTCTCTACCATAAAAACCTACTGCCAATCATTAGCGGACCAGAGTTCCGCTGTGGTGACCCCTAACCGGGAAAAGCCAAAAGACAAACAACAACAACTGACCATGAAGACTCAAAAGGGTTGCTAATGTTTCTGCTAGTGATACAGGCATTAGAATAAAAAAAAAAAATGACAGTGAAATTCACCCAAGTGTGTTGTCACCAATGTGCATTCAGAAGCCATATGAACTAAATGATCATCTAATGATACAGGACAAGTTACACCTCCCTACCATCAGATGTGTTTTATATCTCATCCTATTAAAGTTCATGTTTGAAGTGACAGTAATTTATAAAAGCTTGAAATAGTCATAGCTGACAAATAAGAATGGGAGCGGTATCATCTCACAGCCACATTTTTTACCATTGTTGACTTGATTTGCAGTTCTATCTCTTCTCGTCTCTTCTCTTCTCGTCCCTTCTCTGGCAACAGTGAAAAACCGGACTTCTTTTTAGTATTCGTTATATTGCAGTAGGTTTTATAGGACCTACAAATACTTAACATGGACATTTAAAGCCTCCAGTAGCTGTAACCTTGAATCCTCACAACATAGTAATTTAAAACGCATAGTCTTTCTGCACAAATTTATCATTTATCAGATAAGATCAATTCAAAACTTCAGCTGCAGTGTAACACTGCTGAAAAGTGGTTGACATTAACTATTTTTAAAATTAATTAGAAAGCAAAAGTACAGATCATGAGGGAAATGATTAATGAATGATAATGCTGTTAATTACTCCGGTGCTTATGGTGGTTTAGTGGTGTTATGCATTTCTTTTCCTGAGCTTCTCCTAGCCATCTTTGTAAACACACGCGCATGCACACACACACACACACACACACACACAAACTAGCAATTGCATTTAAAGTATGCTTGTTTTCTCTTCCAATACATTTATGCACACATAGCTATTATTCACATGGTGTTTATTCCTATCAACCTTTATGCACATAGGAACTATTCACTGTTAAGGTATTTTTGTATTTTCTGCAATATGTTTACAAATACTGTCATCAACACATATAATAAATCCAAAAACAGACCTTGTACAAAGGCAAAGGATCTGGATGCAACACTGTGGACATGAGTTTGAAAATTATGTCAAACAAAACAGAAAGGTATTCAAATGTAATACACAGAGCATGCTGATTATGTTCAAAAATCGATGTGACATAAAAATGAAAGTTTAACAGAGAGAAGTCCCTCAAAAGCCAATAAGTTTGTTGATTGATAACTGGTACAGTTTGCTTCAAGATGGCATTTATGTGACAGCAGGAAGTGGATCGCAGCCTTTAAAGCTGTTAGCCATCCTGTGTTCCTACCTTTTTGTTTGTTTAGGTAGACAGATAAAACTCCCTATTATTTCAAAATTTATGATCTGATCCCCAACCACAACTGCAGTTTCTAATGTCCTGTCAAAATGGGTTTAAATAAACTCATTTCAAAAGTGAAAAATCAGAATAAACTGGGTATGATCATCAGCCTGATCATAATCCTCTATGCATTGCATACTTCAGCATATATACAGATATAATGAGACGTGTACATACACATATTATAACATGAAGAAAAAAATTAACTCAACTGCTGGGGTATATTTAAAATCTCATATCATACCTACAGCAAATACTGATGGAATCCATCCATGTCCAGTTTGATGAGGAGGATGCAGAAAAAAGTTGACTCTGAAGACAAAACAAAAAGAATTTCAGGTGAGGATGAAGAAAAAGGTCTAAGCACAGACCCATTAAACAAATCTCTCTTTGCTGTATCAACACCTTTACTAAACTGGAATAAAGAACTGCATCAGCTCCTTGATACAGTTAACTGATTACCAAAAATGGTACACAGGCCAAACAAATAGCTATTATATACAAAACTATGCAAGACAGCTTTGTTAAGCTGTTGCAAATAGCTGCACTACCTCCTTGCTACACTTCTGAACACAAAAGAGTTGCATACAATCGCCCCACAAAAAAAATTAAATCTTACCGCAAAAAATCCCTGATACAGCTCTTTCAAAAAACTTACATGACCTATGTAGTCTTTTTGAAAAGGCAGTTGTATTAACACATGATATAATACAAACAGTGATAATAATACTTCTTGGCTATTAGTTTTGAAGCAACACATAACACTGCCTAATTGTAATTCTTACAGTTCTAGATAGCCACTCCAGTAAATGGGCTGGTTGTAGGTCACAGCCAATCCCTGCTTCTAGGTTGTCTATCCCAATTCCACTAGGTATAGCTCCACACCTTGGTTAAAAATGGGATGGAATACTTCACAACTACAGAGTCTTTCTTCTTGGTGCTCCTCTAGATGAGGACCTTTCGTACCACAGTAACTGGTTATTAAGCTCACATAACTAAATGATACAGAGTATTGTCTAGCAATCTGCCTGCGAGAATGTTCCTTCACTCCACACTGCAACACACATTTAAAGAAAAATTACATACTTACTAGATCCAGCATGTTACTCTGACTGTTTCTCTCTCTCTCTCTCTCTCTCTCTCTCTCTCTCTTTCTCTGTCTCTTTCCCTGTAGATATATACAGCCATCCATCACTCTCATTTTCCCTACATTTCATATGGGATGTGGTTTCACATCAACAGTGACTGTCATTTAGAACCAATGTTCACATTTCCCAGTGGCTAGCCCTGCCTCAGTTGTTCTTCCATACAACAGACACACACACACACACACACACACACACACACACACATACACGCACACACACAGACACACACACACACACACACACACACACACACACACATGCTCACATGCTAACACGAGCACCTGCACTTATGACTAATTTAGAGTGCACAACCCACCTATTGCCTATCTTTGGAATATGGGAGGGAACCAGAACACTGGAGAAAGCCCACAAAAACTCAGGGAGGACCTGCAGACTCCACACACAAAGCACTCAAGCTGAGAATCAAACCAGAAGACCTCTTGCTGTGAGTTGATAAATCCATTCATTCTACATATCTGCACACACACGCACACCACACGCACACACTCACACACACACACACACACACACACACACACACACACACACACACACACACACACACACACACTCACGTATATATATATATATATATATATATATATATATATATATATACTTATATGTGATACATCACACTCACCAAAGCCATAGATGAAGGGAAGGTAGTCCACACAGCCTATCTGGACCTTGCAAAGGCATTTGACACAATACCCCACTTGGGCATCATAGATAAGCTATCCAGCTTAAATATAAACCCCTATGTCACAAGATGGGTCGCAAACTGGCTCAAAGACAGAACCCACAGAGTGAGAGTTACTGGAGCCATGTCAGACTCGAAACCGGTCACAAGTGGTGTCCCACAGGGTTCTGTCCTGGGACCACTCTTGTTCGGTATATACTTTTCTGAGGTACAGGCAAATGTGGGAAGACTATGGCTCACCAAGTTCGCAGACGACTGCAAACTGGGCGCCATAATCGACTCTCCAGCTGACACAAACATCCTTCAAAAAGGTCTCACAGAGACAGATAACTGGTGCCAGCACCATGGTTTAAAGCTAAATGCCAAAAAATGTATAGTCATACCCTTTGGCAAAAACAATGTGCCCACAAATTACCACATAGGTGGAAACCCATTACGTACAGAGAATGTTATTAGGGACCTGGGGACCCAAGTTGATAGCAATCTCTCCTTTGAAAACCACATTGCCAAAGTGGTTCGAAAGACCTTCTACATAGCCCACCTCATCACGAAGGGTTTCACATCTAGATCAAGAGAGGTAATCATGCCCCTTTATTCATCCCCCATCAGGCCCATCATAGAATACAATGCCCCTTTTGGGATGTACCTTACCCGACACTTGCAGCAATTAGAAAGACCCCAAAAGTATCTCACCAAGAGGGTCAAGGGTCTCAAACAAATGCCATATGCTGCTCGGTTAAAAAAACTCCAGCTCTACTCAGTTGCATACTGCCTACTTTGAGGCGATCTATGTCTGACATACAAAGCTATGTCAAATCCAGAATTAATGGACATGCTCCACCTCAGTAAATCTAAATCCCTTAGAGCCACATGCTCAAGGGACTTGAACTTCAGCACAGAAATAAATAGAACTTGCTGGATGGACAGGTTCATAACCCAGAGGCTCCCTTCGCTCTGGAATAGAATTCCAGTTCATGTGAGGCAGAGCACCTCACTGAATCTCTTCAAGAAGAATCTCAATAGGTGGATGGGGGATCGTAGGTTTGTCCTAGGGATTACTCCCGTGTCACTATTAGACAGAGGCACAGTAAACTAAACCTTAAAAAGGGCACAGTATACTCAAATCAAGGGGTGGCGTAAGCCATACAGAATCGGGCTAGGCTTATAATTGCCCCAGGGCAGATAGCCTAGTATGAACCTATGAACCTATGAACCTATATATATATATATATATATATATATATATATATATATATATATATATATATATCTATATATATATATAGTACTTATGTATTATCGCAACCACATTTTCGCAGTTGCGAATCTCGCATCGTTGAATCCAGATGAGCACATGAAACACTGTAATAGTTCAGACTCCTCATTGCTGGTAAAAAACCTGTGGACTACCTTCAGGGACAGCAAAACTTTCCAAATTCCTCTTCTGGTTTGCCGTGCATTACAGACGCACGCTTGAATTGCTATCCATGCTCTCTTATTGATGAATGGAAAATGTAAACCATCACGAACAAGGAAAATGCACACACAGGAAGGAGGTTTTTTGGAAAGTAATACTTTAAAAAAAATGTAAACATACTGTATGCACAATAACCATTGCGATGTGAAAGATCAGGGATAGTAATGCTTGTAAAAAGTCAGGGTTGATGATGTTGATAGGCAACTGTGGGTTCCTGATTACACATAGTAAGAACGGTAAAGAAAACATGTTACTGGCTGATGAAGTGCTTCTTCTTGTCATTTGTAGAATGTGGCAGGTTTTTAATTTGGACCTGAACATATGTTTACAAATTGCTAAACAAAAAAATTCCTGTGGCTGTGCCTTTCTATATGGGGGAAACTGGTTAGCAATTGCAGACAGTAAGACGGCAGCCCTGACAGTTAAAGTGTGTATGCACTTTACTGCCAGCTACATGACATGCTGGCGGCAAAGTGCATACCGAAACAGTAACATTAACTTTATCATTTTTTAATGATAACCCTGCCCAAAACAACCTTCATTGTGCAAGGAAATCCATTGTCTGACACTGTGACACCATTAACATTTAGATTTAAACATCGGGAAGCAACCATTATTATCGCAAAAATGTGGTTGCGATAATACGTAAGTACCATATATATATATATATATATATATATATATATATATATATATATATATATATATATATATATATACTTATATATGTATACATGATGTAGGGAGGGTTTTGACAAACCAAGCAGTCACCCTTCATCTTTGTGACTCAAAAAAATATTTACTGACAATTAAATGAAGGGCAGAAAGTGAATGCAGTTTTTATCAAACAATTAGTAATAAATTCACCTTTCTAAATAGGATCTTAGTAGAATAGCAGGCAAGCACAAAACAGTAGTTACAGAGACCTCTAGAGAATAACTATTTTCCTAATTAGCAAAACAGCCTCACATTCACTTCCAGAAGCAGGGAACAAAAATAAAGCTTTGATGTTTACTAGGCAGTAAAAACTCCATCTGGCTTATACTCTCAAAGGATAGGTCACTTCCGTTCCCTCACAGGGATACACTCCATATTGCCTTCCTTCTTCAATCTGGTCCAGGTAACTCCAACTAAAGTCCTTCTCAGACTCAAAGGTCATACAATTGCTGTGCATTAAAGCACTGCAATTTAAATACCTCTCAAACATCTCTGCTTCTTCTGGGTTATTCTCCTTAAATGCCAAAAACAGCAAACCTTTGCCCAAAACAAGTCAAGTCATGAAAAACAAAAATACAACAAAAACAAAGCACTTGATGGGATACATACTGCTGTTTAATGAAAGATAAGTATGTCCATTCAATTAACTTCACTTGAACTTCATCAGAATTAAAACACAATATGTGAGGCATCGTTTAAATAAGCAGTATCACATGACTAAAAACATCACATGATAAAAACACAGTAAAAACACATACGTAAAATTACAACTTACTTTAAATAACAATCAAATGCACATAAAAGTTATTTTCTAGCAAGCAATGATCGTAAATAACACAATGTTAATATGGTCATTAGGACCTGGAAAATGGAATGCTTTAAAATACAGTTGCCAGCAAGGTTCCTTAACTTCTAAATATGATGTAATCACTCCCATCAATGTATCCGGGGCATGATCTAACACACTAAATAAAAATTTATTAAAATTTTAACAAATTGTGCTATATTTCACCAAAGCATTTTTACTGTCTTCATTCCCAATAACTGCCACATGTTCCTGTATATACTCACACAACCCTTTATTACTTTTTCCTATATAAAAATAAGGACAGCTAGAACACTACACAACATAAACTTGTCCATTATTCTGACAATTGAAATAATGGTTGACATGCATGCTTATGTTGGCATGAGGTATAAAAATAAAATTTCTTATAGTAATATACTTGCACCATTTAGAGTTTTGTGAGGGAACACACCGACTTTAGAAGTATCATTTAAACAGATAGCATTGTCATTAAATTCAAACAAACACATATGTCTTAAGGATGGCTATGGCAGTACAGCATTTACCTCTGTCACCTCACAGCAAGAGGTTCTCTGGTTCAATTTATGGCTGGGGTGCCTTCTGTGTGGAGTCTGCATGTTCTCCATGCAGTCATGCAGGTTTCATCTGGGTGCTTCAGTTTTCTCCCACATTCCAAAGACATGCTGCAAGAGGACTGGATACTCTAAACTGGTCCTAGGTGTGAGTGTGTGCATGTGTGTGCCTTCTGTGAAGGTTGGGCACCAGGCTGGCAACTTCACTTCATAAAAACTCCATTGCCAATCGTTCTGCAGATTGCTGATCTGCTGTGGTGACCCCTAATAGGTACAGCTGAAGGACAAAGAAGAAACTCTTATGTCTTAAACAGACCAGTCACCATTATGCTGCAATATTCGGGAGACATTTAATTTGTAGAACTGTATGTCATCAAAACGAGTTTCATCAAAGGATGCAGTTGATTAACAAAATGCAGCCATTTTGTGTTTAGAAGTGATAGTAACTGGTTATGCTCTGTTCACTTACATAGATAACAGTGCATTGTGTGTTTCTTATGAGATCAGCAATCAGTGTAGTAAGGGAATTTATCTTTTTCCCCAATATTATACTAGCTCATTAACAAGACTATGTGAGGGTTCAGCTCTTCTCTTCTGTGGGTTCAACTGGTTGCATTTAATTCAATGCTATGAAATTCATTAAACTGAATTTTCAGTAGACTGCAAATCAATAATTCAGTATAAATCCATATCCATATATAAAAAACAAATACTCAAAAATAATATTTTATATATTTTTTATTTAACATTTGTTAACTGGGTTAGTACAAATAGGCTAGTAGCCTCTTTTCATGGGAGTCATGCTGTGATATTTATACTACCATGGGAAATTTGGCCAGGGCATTGGGGAACTTCCCCTATGCTTTTTAATAGGTGCTGAGGGATCTTTCACATCCACCTGAGCTACCACCTGGACAAGGAGATGAGACATCAGTTTAACATCTCATCTGAAGGACAGCACACTCCGGAGTGCAGCCCCCCCTCCTTATGCTGCATTACAGTGTCAGCAACTGATGTACCTGTTGTGGGAGTAGAACCCACAGCATTCTGTATCAAAGGTATATGGATCTACTTTGAAATCCCACTGCTCATATGATCAATGGCCATATATCCAAGATGAAAATAGCAAAACTTGAAAATCCCGAACATCGACTGTTTTCCCAGGGTGAGTAAACACTTGCCCAGCTGTAAAGAAAACTCACACTGAAGTAAGTAAAAGCCACCTAGCCCTCCACACCCCCCTACCTATATATACCAACTCCGGAATTGCACTACAGTGGAGAAAAGGGCATGTTGGGCAGGTGTTTACTTACCCTGGGAAAAAGTCAACATTCGGGTTTTTCAAGTTTTGCTATTTTTGTCTCAGGTATATAACCATCGATCATATGAGGGTCGGGATTTCATAGTAGATCCATATATATATATATATATATATATATATAGGTTTACATTCATATGGTCGAGCTCACATTGCTCGACCATACATTTTACTGACTTTTCTCCATGAATCCCATAACGCAGAATGGTTGGAATGTTGTAAAACCACCAAATTCAACATTTACAGCTGCTCTACACTCTAAAATGAGTGCTAAAATGGGTCAAAAAGGGGATGGTATTTTGCGATTACCAACTCTTGCGATTGCATTTTTGAGATGATGCATTCCTTTCAACCATATCCGCTCGACCATTCACCGGTCAACCATATGCATGCACTCTCTCTCTCTCTCTCTCTCTCTATATATATATATATATATATACATATATATATATATATATATATATATATATATATATATATATATAAATGGTTTCACTTCAGAATACTGAAATATCACAATCCTGAATTTCAGAAAACTTCATAATCTGGAAGCCCAAAATCCTGAAAATTCAAAATCCTGAAAACTCAAAATCCTGAATCCCAAAAGACTGAAAACACACAGGATACATATACTGACTATAGAGAACACAAACCAGATTACATTCCATCAAATATAAGCGGGGGGCAAGCCCCCCTGCACCCCCCACACCCCCTGCTACTTAAATATATCAGTTCCAAGACTGCACTTCACTACACTATCATGAGTGATGTTGTAGTATAGCAAGTTAAAAGGGAACATTACTAAGGTTACAACTAAGGTTACAACAGGCAGTTATGAACACATGTGATAGTATGTTTGCCATTTTTTCTGTGGAGTGCAATCTTGGTGTTTATATATTTAATTAGCAGGGGGTATGGGGGTGCAGGGGGGGTTGACCCCCTGGCCATACTTGGTGAAAAGTGCTATCCTTTGTCTTGTATGTGTTTCTCTGTGTCCTTGTACTGGAATATTGTCATTCTTTGTGTCTTGTATATTTTTAGTATTTTGTAATTCAGGATTTTGAATTCTCAGGATTTTGGGTTCTGGAATTATGAAGTGATATTTCAGGATTCTGAAGTGAAACTATATATATATATATATATATATATATATATATATATATATATATATATTGTTCACCTTCGGTCACACCAATAAGCGTTTGCTGCCCAAAAGTCGAATGAAATGCTGGACAAATTCAGTAATCCACGGTAACTGGATAAACACAAACTTTATTAAACTTACGACACTACACCATAAACGACTACATGAACGTAACACGAATCCTAGTGAGTGGAATACTCACATGGAAAGATATAAATACAAGCAAAGAATTGACTCCTATATTGAAGAATACTGGGTTGAGGCGAGAATAACTGAAGCTATTTACAGATTTATCAAAGTCAGTCACCCCAAATTAGCAACTATGGTGGGTATCCCAAAGATTCACAAAAACACTGATGACCCACCCCTGAGACCCATTGTCTCAGGAAGTTATTCCAAAACCTTCAATATAGGCAAATTCATAGATACTATATTAAAAAATGTATATACCTTCATCCCGCACATGGTGAAAGATTCATGGTGCTTTTTATCTCAGTATCCAGTGAAGGAGTTAGATATTAGTGAACCTCATATTATAGTCACTATTGATGTGATTGATCTCTTTTCTTGCATACCGAAAGATGAGGGTTTAACAGCTTTCACTAATAGTTTGACCAAACATACTGACCTAGAATGGGATGTCATAAGCTTGATAGCAGAACTTATGGCTATAGTATTGGATAACAATTTCATTCATTTTGAAGGTGAGATCTTCAAACAGACCAGAGGCGTAGCAATGGGGGCAGCTTGTGCCCCCATCTACGCCAATTTAGTCATGTTAAACTGGGAAGACAATGTTGTGTTTCCATCCAAATACTTCAAACATATCCGATACTACTCTAGGTTTTTAGATGATATTTATATCATCTGGCAAGGTTCTGAATCACTTTTAGTAGAATTTATGGAGTTCATAAAAGGTAGTAGTACCTTTCTACAATTTACATTTCTGTATGACTTTGTTGGACTACCATACCTTGATACCCTCATAGTAAATGAAAATGGTAAGATACAATCTAGAATTCATAGGAAACAGACATTTTCCAACAACTATCTGGACTATTCAAGTTATCATCCCCCCAAAGTGAAATATAATGTCTTTAAAGGACAGGTCATTCGAGCAGTTCGTATGGTATCAGATGAAGAGGAATTACACAAAGAATTGAATTTAATTCAGGGATTTTTCAGAGAGAGAGGTTACCCTTCGGTGATGATGGAAGAAGTGGTATCATATGTTATCAGTCAGAGAGGTAGCAAATACAAAACACTACTCGGATCAGGAGATGTACAGAATATACCTTTATCAACACATAACGGAGTCAACCCGGGTTTTCAAAGGGCATGTATTATTCCGTACTGTGTAGGTAGTGACAACATAAAAGTGATTATAAATAAATTTTGGTATTTGATCAGTACTGATCAGACCCTAGTTAACATCTTAGGATCAAAACCCAGATTCATTTATAGAATGGGAAAAAACTTGAAGAGTTTATTAACACATCAGTACAATACCAAATATTTGGGTTCGGTTCATCAAATTAGGACTACTAGCAATAAATGTGGTTTTTGCAGTTACTGTAAATTTATGTCCAGTGCAAAAAAGATACATCTTCAAAATGGACACAAAAGCACCATTGTTAGAAAATTAGGTAACTGCAACACCAAACAGGTCATTTATCTCGCTAAATGTGATATCTGTCCAGCCTTTTATATAGGAAGAACCGAACGCCATTTAAGAAAACGTATATATGATCACCTGTACAGTATTAAGACCAAAGACATACATAATGCCCTATATAGACATACACAGGCATTGGGTATAGAACACACTTTTAAGTTTTTTATACTAGATGTCATTCACAATGACCCTAGAGGGGGTAATATTAAAAGCCTCATAGCTTTTAAAGAAACGTGGTGGCAATTATACCTTGATGCCACCAACCCACCTGGTCTTAATGAATGTATTTCGGTTAGAACATTATTATTATAATATTATGTCATAACAATATTATATTCCTAGTTTGACTTAACATTATGTTTTCAATGTATATAAAATCCTGATTCCAGTAGTACTTAATATCTTTAGTACTTAAAATTTTTAGTACTCATTATTCCTATTTTCATTTTTAGTATTTGTCATTTCGTAGTTTTCACTATTGATTTTTATTTCATTTTTTTGGTTTTTACAAAGTGTTTTTTATAAAGTGTTTTTTATAAAGTGTTTTTTATAAAGTGGTTTTCATAATGAGTTATTTACAAATAGTTTTTCATAAAAAGCTTTTTTACACATTTTGTATAAAAATGTTTTTTAACAAGTATTCATATTTATTTATTGTACAATACTCATATTTATTGGTATACACATTTTTTATCTCAGATATTTTTTTGAATTAATGGTAATAGTCTAGACAAGACTTCCATTTATCACGTATATATATTATTATAATTTTTATTTACACTTGTTATACACATGTATTAAGTTGATGAGTTTAATTATTTATTTATTTATTATATATATATATCTCATTATAATATAATTAATTCATGAGGAAGTCTGCAATAAACACATATATAACATATTCTTTATCCTTTATTTATATATTCATAATTTATTGTCATTATATGTGTATATATATGTTTATACACTATTAACACATTTTTATATATTTTTTATATTTATACTTATGAATATCTGATATAAATTATGTACAAGTTATCCATTTGATTTTATGTCAAAAAATTAATATAAGTAATGCATTAAGCATTTACTTCAACCATCTTACATAAATGCGATACGTGCAAAAAAGTATACGCCTTTTACGTCAACATACATTGTTTCATTTCAATTCATATTATATTATATAACAGTTTGCACATCACCCATTACTTTGCACCACTTTGATGCAATTAAGTTGTCAGGATGTTAATGTCTGGTTTTTACGGTGTTATATTATTCATTATAAACAGATGCTCTGACATGACGAACGTAATATTCTATGTGTACTGCAGTATATCTTTAAATTTTTGAAAATCTTTTGGCGCCAAAACATTTTTAAATTAAGTGAGATTATGCACTCTCCTTTAGTTCTGATGAAGACCATTTGACTTGGTTGAAAGCGCTCAACTAGCATTTTATATCTTTTTGTGTTGTGCACAGTATTTGCTTGTATTTATATCTTTCCATGTGAGTATTCCACTCACTAGGATTCGTGTTACGTTCATGTAGTCGTTTATGGTGTAGTGTCGTAAGTTTAATAAAGTTTGTGTTTATCCAGTTACCGTGGATTACTGAATTTGTCCAGCATTTCATTCGACTTTTGGGCAGCAAACGCTTATTGGTGTGACCGAAGGTGAACAATTTGTTTGGATTCCAGTACTATATATATATATATACATAACATCTGTGTTAGTGTGCATGATGTAAAGGCACACCCATACATACATAACATCTGTGTTAGTGTGCATGATGTAAAGGCACACCCATACATGTAACTATTTTCTTATCAACCAGCTCAGCAAATATGCAGCTCTGCATAACATTCAGGTGAGAAATTGCACCTTAGCCTGACAAGAGGCCCATTAGTTCAGAAATGTATGACATGAAGGGATAATATCTGCAAAGAATACAAACAGAACAGCAACAACAATCTACACATTAAATATACGCAGAAATCAGAAACATGCTCATGCCTCTTGCTAGTTGCCCAGTGCAGGTTGGACAATTAGTGCAATGGTGAGAAAATCTGATTCAAAGACTGGTATAGCCACAGTGAGAAAGACCTCATTATCAGCTCATTACCTGAATTGAACAGAAGCTCTGTCAGACCTAAATGCACTGGTGTTCTCCTCAGTAACTCAAGCATCTCATTAGCTGTATGCAGAGACACACACACACACACACACACACACACACACACACACACACACACACACACGCACACACTTGTTTCTAACTGTACTACTGCAACTATCCAGGCATAAACACACTCTCACGCACATTCATGCAGTCTCATACATGCCCCATAGACCAGCATGCATGTGTGTGTATATATATATATATATATATATATATATATATATATATATATATATACACACACACATATATATATATATATATATGTATATATATATATATATATATATATATATGTATATATATGCAAACTCACCATAGCACCACCACAAATCTTTCCTGAATTTACCTGAACTGTGTGTATTTCCATAAGAGTAACTGAGTGACCACGATGACAGCCACTGTTTCCACAATGGACAGTTCTTGAAAAGTCCACATGACTAATTAGCATGAGGGACTCTCCTGGAGTTCAGAATCATCATGCAGCTTTGTCCGTGTGACAATGTGAGGTATTGCCAGCTATGCCAGGAGAAGTAGAGTAGTGGATGTGTAACATATGCCAGCACAGCTAGCTGGAATTTTGTAAAGAATTATATATGCATTTTATTTATCTATTGGCTCAGTCTGCTAATCATGAGATGTTTTGTCTGATATGTTGGATTGTAGTTCAGGTATTTTTGTTTATCATACTACTTCTGCTGTTAAGTATCCTCACAAGATCCATTTTTGCTAGGTGCAGAACTTGAAATTAAGCCTAGTTGAGTATTGCTCCCAGGTGTTCACATAGATATACTGCATATTCAGTTTTGAGAATATTGGCAAGCTGTGTTTGATCTCCTTATTCTATCACTACTGTATGATATGTCACCTAGTTTTTTTGGCATCTAATCTATATTTGGTAGCCTCAATGTGCTAGGTGCTGGAATAGTCTCTTCAAGCTCATACTACATGCTGTATCTTATATTAACCACTCTTTGTCCTTTATTTTTCCCTCTAGTTTACCCTGCCTCTCCTGATTTATTCTGTCCTCTGAGCCAGTTTTACCACCACCTCCCACTGCTTGTACCCACTGAGTGAACTATCTTGTGAAGGCCACTACTGTGATCAAGACTGCAAGCCTGGACTATCCTTTCAGCAATCTAACAGTCTAACTTAATTGTAGGTTGCATTTCAGCATCTTTTACTGTACAATTCACTCTGAATTATCTGCTTGTACATTGCCTTGTAGTGCTCTGGTCCTCCTGAGGAGCATGGCAGCAAGGAACTAGATTCCCACACCCCCTCAATCACTTTAATTACCCCACTTTGTCTCTCGTAATAAGGCATACCTTAATTTCAGTTTTCCAGGCACTGGTAAAGGTTATTTAAGAGACCCTGAAACTACGTTCATGCATTTTAACCTAATCAACAATCTAAACATAGTTTCTGCCTACTTTCTGTTCGATTGTTTCTTTTTTCCTTTTTTTCTGCTCTATCATAGTCTGGTACAACCTGCTTCATTCACCCTCACCAATGCTCAGTCTCACTCCACTCCCTTACCCTACCACCATTTCCACCCATCCCCTCTTCTATCAGATTTATAACTATAGACACCACATGCCATTTTCCAATCTCCAATCAAATTCACAACCCCACCCCTCACTCCTCTTACCACTTCAGTTCCAGTTTACACTTCTACACCCTCCCTGTCTCTCTAAACTATCCCAACAAACATGCAACTCCACTTCTCTAGTTACTGCTTCACTATATTATCAGGCTTTCTCTTCCTGGCCTGCAAAGCCTCTGACCTCCGCAATTTGTATATCAATTATCATCACCCCCTACACACTAACTCTTACTAATCATCTTCCTTGACCCAAACCTTATAGTTTCATCTGTTCATAACTATACAATACTTCTAACTCTCTCCTTTATCCGTTCAAACATATAAAAAACACAAACCCTCAACTGACCACTTTTAGATTCCATCAGACTATCACCAAACTTAGAAACATACTACTCCACTCCCATAAAAATATCAAATTACAAGCTGACATCCATCCCAATCCAGCTCCCAACACTGACTTACACCCTACTCAGCTACACCTCCCAAACTCTCACATATACTCCTCTAAACAAACTCCCACTAGATCAAATGTTTTTCCGCCTCTACCTACAACCTCTAAATCAGACCTACTAATAACCAATTTCAACCTTAGAAGCCTTATAAATAAAATTACTGAACTCCATGCCATTCTAGCCACTTATTCTCCTGACATAGCTGTTATAACAGAGACCTGGTTAAAACCCCACATCAAAGACTCAGAAATTACTCACAGCAGCTATAATGTTATTAGGCAAGATAGACTAAACAAAAGAGGCAGTGGTGTAGCAGTTATGTTTAAACACTCTCTAAATCTCGAAAAAGTAAACTGCACATCTTCAGACATCCCCAATGCAGAAATTTTCATAACCCACCTGCAAATAAATCCTCATAAAACCATAATAATCATAGCTACATATTTCCCCCCTGGCAACAATCTTCCCAGCATATAACTTCTCCTCTCCTGGTCCACCTGCACATTCAGTCATGAAGCTACCATACTAGGTGACTTAATCTTGACTGTCTCTCCTGCTCCTCAAACTGTCCTATCAGCTATATCAATCTGTACAATTTCTCCTAAGCTATAAACTGCCCCACTCGCTCTGATAAGCACACTAAAAAAAGAGTCACTACTGGACTGGATATTAACTAGCAAGCCAAACCAGAGTGACCAAGCCGGCTGCCTTCCAATTAGCCTTAGTGACCACACCCCTACATTTCCACTTAGAAAAAGAAATCAAACCCAGTATGGCAATCCATTCAAATACATCCACAGTAGGAAACATTTCTCCCCTGACCTATTTAATCTATTACTAAAATGCTGAGACTGGTCACCCCTAACTAACCTAAACCTGGACCTTGCAGTAGAATTCTTTAATAACAAATTTCTTGAAATACTAAATAGCCTAGCCCCAACCAGGAAAATTTGCACCAAAGCCAAAACAACAGCCATGGCTATCTCAAGACATAAAACAGCTGATGAAACAAAAGGACAAAGCAAGAGCCCTATACTTATCCACCAAAGACAAAACTGACCTCACCTCTTATCAGCAATTAAGAAATCAAACTAAGAAAAAAATTAAAAATGATAAAAAAACACTACTTCCAAACCTCTCAACAAAAGTTCCTACACAACCCACAAAAATTCTGGCAAAGAGTAAACTTCCTCCTTGACCCTGGTAAATCTCCCACCCCCACTCCATCCATGGCCAATACCTCTGAACCCTTAGCCTCACAGTTTAACTCATTCTTCATTAACTCTATCTCCTGCCTCCTTGACAACCACCATGTATCTCTCACTTCCCACCCCCGCATCTAGTACTTCTAACTCCTTCACTTTCAAACCTATTCAAACTTCTTATATTAAAAAGCTCCTGAGTAAGCTAAACAGCTGCTGGCTGGTAGCCGATCAGCTACCTAAGGATTTCCTAAAAATAGTAGCTCTATCCATTGCCTATCCTATCTCAATACTAATCAATCACTTTATCGCCGAACAATATGTGCCTCTCTCTGGAAAGTTGCTAATATCATCCCCCTCCACAAGGGTGGCCCCTCTAGAGAACTCTCAAGCTACCGTCCCATAGCTATCCACCCACCCATAGACAAAATCCTAGAGAAATGTATTCAGCTACAACTTCTCAACCACCTTACCACTAACAACCTTCTATCCAATACCAAGCATGGTTTCAGACCCCAATATAGTACAAACACAGCCTTGTTATCCTTCGCCAATACTATTCATCAACTTATGAACAATGGACAACTAATCTCTGCAATTTTCCTGGATATGTCAAAAGCCTTTGACACCATCTTCCACCAACTACTTCTTAACAAACATGCTACATTCAATCTCAGTCCATCATCCCTGTCTTGGTTTCTCTATTATCTATCTAACTGTCATCAATCAATGAAATGGGAGAATGACCTCTCCCCACTACTGCCATTATCCACTGGTGTACCCCAAGGGTCAGTACTGAGCCCCCTTCTTTTTATCATATTTACTAATAACCTTAATACTGCAACCCAACTTGCCTCTATCATACAATACGCTGATGATACATCCCTTATCTGCTCCTCCCCTTCCCCTCAAGAACTTCAAGTAAAGATGCAAAATGCATTCCAGGAAATTGAAACCTTTCTATCAAACCACCAACTCATTCTTAATCCAAATAAGACAAAGTTAATGATTTTTACAAACAAAACTGCTAAGCTCTTCTCCCTACCCCTCTCTGTTTATTCCACAAATAGTACCAAAATTGAGCCAACTAACCAGGCCAAGCTCCTAGGAGTTACAATTGATGACTGTCTCAAATTTGATATACATATTTTCCTAACTATCAGAAAAGCATATTCTAAACTCAGAGCCCTCTACAGGGCCAAATCTTACCTAACACCCCAAGCCAGGCTAGCCACAGCACAGTCACAGCTTCTATCTACACTTCTCTACTGCTCTCACATCTTCACAAACCTACGCAAGGCCAACCTACACAACCTAGAATCCTGCTATAACAAAATTGCAAAGTTTGCCACCAATCATCCATATGAAGCCCATCATTGTTCTGCTCTTCTGCAACTTAACTGGCTAGAACTTCAACTCTGTTAACATTAAACCACCTTATCCTCACCCACAAAATCATTCACAACCCCAATAACTGCCCTGGAATTTCAACCCTAGTCTAACCACAGAGAAACAGCAGGTCCCTTAGGTCATCCGACAGGCCTTTTCTCAAAATAACACAGTCACATAATTACCACGGTGACTCCCTCTACTCAAACAAAATAGCCAAGTCCTGGAATGCTCTCCCCCTAAGTATACAATGCACCCACTCTTATTCTTATTTTAAAACAAAAGTAAAAGAATATCTTAAAAGCAAATGGATTTTCCCCTGTAATCTCCGTGGATAACTACTCTCACCTATCATTTTCTCTCCTTTCACTCGTTCACCATTACAACTAAAAGCTATTTCTCATCTAAGCATAATTGAGAGTTTACTATAACTAGATTTTTAACACTTTTCATGTATTTTTCTCTTTCACTGCTTAACCTGCAATTATCTCTATTTGGGTACACATATTTTTCATTACACATGCTCACTCCCTTTTTCAGTTCTACATGAGTTATTTATGACTTTCTGTGCTTACATTTTCTAATTTTGTTCCTATGATGTTATTAATACTTATCTAGTTTTTTATATAAAATTTTATGTAGGTAATATTTCTGTTTTTTGTTGATGTAAATTCTGTATTTTTTATCTGTCTTATATTATTTGGAACTTTTCTCCCGGGTCTCTACTGAAAACGGGCTAATAGCCCAGTCAGACACCACCCAGTAAACAAATGTAAATAAATTAATTAATAAATGTCATTTATATATCAAACTGATTTGTACAGATGCTTGTGTTGAAAAATGTATTTGTAAAGCTGCTTGTGTTAAAAATGTTTCAACAGTGTGCCCTGCTGGACAGAGAAGGAAATGCACATGTACTATTGTAACTGTTAAACTGTATATATCGTAACAGAGGATACTGGAAAAGAGCAGGTTAATCTCCATCCACCTGACTTAATTTAGCTATAAAGATTGTATTTTACAGTTCTCAATTCAGACAGAGACAAAAAGTCTGTACTAGGAAGCTTCCTGCATTGTCATTTGGGTGAACTAACTGCTACTCTGGAAGGGTGGAGGTTTGAAATTATTTTATGACTTTCAGGAGCTGCAGCAGATCTTAGTAAGGCTGTGTGTGTGTGTATTATTGACACATATGTGATAAATCCTGACAGCTTGTAACCAAGGGGGGAAGCATGTGAACCAGAAGTCAGATGACCAGATGTATGTGATGTCATTCTGTAATCCATCGCTAAAAATGATAATTTAATACTAGGTGAGACTGAAGTCTCATAGCACTTTGTTTTTCTCACCTGACAAGGAAGGATCTCTCACCTACTTCATATTGTCTTACTCTAGTAAGTAACCAGGGAATAATAATTCTTTAGATATGTCAGGAAACTGTAGTGAGATTAGTTAAGTATTGCTTTTCTGTAACTGTCTCAACCTGTCCACCTGTGCTATTTTTAATATTCCCTGTGATTGAAACTCTGGTGTTTATTACACATATATATTTAGTATTTTCATGTTCTTTTATTATTTATTATCAAATATATTTAAACTTTTCATTGTGGCTCATCCTTTAGAAAATATTTTAAACTTTGAGAGGACTTATATCTATTTGTGACACTGTGGCCATTCCTGGAAGACTTACTGCATTGGTCAAACTACCATTTGTATTATAATTGGGTATCTTTTTTTTGCTTTTGCTGTCTTTGGGGTGTCTGGTGGCAATGTAACTATCTTATAATCTGGGTAGAAAGGGGTATAGCTATTAAATCTGTGACAGCCTTCCCTAGCTGTGTGTGTGTGTGTGTGTGTGTGTGTGTGTGTGTGTGTGTGTGTGTGTGTGAGTGTGTGCGCATGTGTGTGTGTGTGTGTGTGTGTGTGTGTGTGTGTGTGTGTGTGTGTGTGTGTGTGTGTGTGTGTGAGTGTGTATGTGAAAATCAAATCTGAAGTGTGTGCGTCTACTTGGAGCAGGGACATGAAGCACTGGTTTCACAGAGAGGGTGCTGGAGGACTTGGCTTGGTCACTCAGCTGAAGACTTAACTCTACAGCTGTGCCTTTGTGGAGCCTTACTGGGGACCTGGGGAGAGACAGAGACAGATACCCAGACACTGGGCTGAGAGTGTTCCTTGTGTGCTCTTAAGGGAAATTGTGCTTGACGTAGAGGGCTGCATCTGGAAATAATGGGTGTACCCATTTTTGTTCCAGTTGAACATCCTTCTCCAGTATCGCTGGTAAGGATTCAGGCTCCTTGATTACTGGCCCAGAGTGGAAACATCACTGTACACAAAACTGCAATCTATGCTTAGTCCTCCAAAAGGAGAAACCTCAGCAGTAGAGCAGTCTACAGTTTGGAAAAGCTTAGCATAATGCAGAAACCTTCCGAGACAATGTTTCACATTAGCACTAAGCATTTTTGAATCCAAGGGATGCAAACATATGAAACAAATGTCACTATCTGATAAGAACTATGAAACTATACTATTTGCACTACCTGCAACAAGCAAACTACAATAATATGGAAACATGTAAAGAAAGCTAACTCTGAAAATTCAGGATTAAACCCACTGGACTTCTCAGGGCTAAGAATACAGCTATCAGTTTGTTGTAATTTTCTATTTTATTATTTAAAAAAACACTTCCG
The DNA here is from genome assembly GCF_019279795.1 of Protopterus annectens. Lineage (NCBI taxonomy): Eukaryota > Metazoa > Chordata > Ceratodontiformes > Protopteridae > Protopterus > Protopterus annectens. Next base: position 43,024,090 of record NC_056744.1, on the reverse strand, counting down.
CCTGTTTAAAATATATAAAATCAAATGATTCCCATTTCACTGAACAAACTTTTTTTATTAAATGACAAACCCGACCTGCTGTTCTATTTCATGCAAATTCTGTAATGCCAGTCATAAAGATTCTAAGTGAAATTCAGGGACATGGTTCTTCTTCAGTGTATAAATTCTTTCCAGCATACAGGACCAAAACTACCTCTAACTGTGTCTACAGGAGGGACAAAACTAATACACAGATGCCTGAGAGAAGCCACTGTGCCAGAAATATGGAAACAAGCAAAGATAATACCACTTCACAAAGGTAGTGATCACATTAAAGCTGATGAGACTGCTTTCTGTTCTGTGCCCTCTACCTAATCTGGAATGTGTTGTTCATCTGCTGCATAATAACCTAGTAATGCTTAAATATCATAGCTGTAGGCCTGGTCATAATACTTTAAAACCTTTGTTAAAATTGGTAGACTATGATAATAAAACTGCTGCAGGGCATGTCTCAGCTCCTCTTTGTTTTTTTTTCCCCAAGGCTTTCTATATGTGAATCATCAGCTTCTCATCGGAAGGTTTTACAACTTTGGATGTTTTCAGTACTTAAGAGATCAGACTTCTTCAGTGCAACAGCAATATATTTTCTTTCTGTTCCTTGGGTATCCATTCCTTGATCACTGCTGTAACATATTCACCAAATCAATGCATTGCCATACTAATAGAAGCCCTTCAATATGCGGACAAACCCACTCTGTTACATTCATTAGATGGTCTATGAAGCCTGATATCTGAGCTTTAGCTCAGTTTCACATTACCAGCTTAATCGATAAAACAAATAATACTAAATAAGAAAATAATTATGGGTGGCACACTGGCAGGGCAGATAGCATTGCTACCTCACAGCAAGAGGTTCCAAAGTTAGGTTCTTGGCTGAGGTGCTATGTGTGTGGATTCTGCATGTCCTCTGTATGGTTGTTTGGGTTTCCTCCATCCTCCCACATTCCAAAGACATACAGTAGGTAGACTGGGAACTCTAAATTGGCCACAGGTTTGAATGTTCATGCAAGTGTGCAGTACGGAAGAACTACTATGGCAGGACTAGCCACCCACTGGTGTAAACCCTGGCTGTAGATGATTGTCACTGTTGAAGTGGCACCCCAACTCCATGTGCAGAAATGGGAAAACGGGGTTCTGGATGGATTTCAAAAACAGTTACTTAACTCTGTTCCACAGCAAAAACAATGCAAGGGAAATCAGGACCCATAATATTGGGGCACACATAGAAATACTTTGTTACAACCACTGATTGCAAACTAAACTTTCAGTAGAGTATTCATGCCTCAGTCAGAGGTTAAGCTGATTATTCTGGTACCCTAATCTTTCAGATGTGAACAGCAGAAGAAAAGCTCTTCTCAGACTTGAAGAGCAAAAAAAGTGATTCAGTTTTGACTGAAAATGCACTGAAGACCAAATGGTGTCTAATGATTGTATCCTCTAATACTTGACATACAGGATAGCTATTCTCTTTGCCACACTCTAGCTTCTCCTCCATCCACAGTAAGTTTAAATGTACTTTATTGGATCTTCAACTATTTGCAACCAGATTTATTGAATAGTATGACCAAATTATTATTATCTATACCCATGAATGCTTTAGGAACCCAGTAAGTCTATACTATATAAAGTAAAAACTTCCTTCAATATGACAGTGAGATCTAAGCCAGGTCTACCTTCAAATGACAGTCACTGTGCAGTTCTTTTTTTTTTAATTCTTTTTATTTATTTCTAATATCATTGAAAAAGAAACATATTAGACAACATCACACAAATTACAAAAAATAAACATATACAACTATATACATTTATACAGTGCCCAAGAACAAAAGTGAAACAAATCATATTGGTACAATCACATTCAATTCAATATATGGTCAAAGAACGTCCTCCAAAACTCCTTAAGATATGGAGTCTATTTGTGGTTGTGAAAAATATATCTATGTGCCTTTAGGTGGTTGGTCCAAAGAACCTTAAATCCGTCCCAGGAAAGTAAGTTATTGCTTTTCCAATTAAGAGTGATGTAATACTTTATTAACATGAAGATGGATATTAAGATCCTAAGTTGCATCTTCATCGTCCTGGGGGTGGGATATGTAAGAGGGCAAATTTCCAAGAAAGAGTTGATTTTTCGTAGCCCATTTTCTCAAGCTGGACTCTTAATGCGCACCATAGCTTATATGAGCATTTACAGCTCCAAAATATGTGTAGGGCGTCTCGTGTATGATTTTGGCAGAATTGACAATGAGGAGAAGAGTTATGGTATATTTTGTTGATTATACTCGGGGTAAGATAAGTATTATTCAATAACATAAGCTGGGTGTACCTAAGTTTTCTAAGAGGGATGAGACTGGGGTCATTTTTGATGGCATTCGATATCTGGTCTTGAGTGATATGGGGATCCTGTTTTATCCAGTAGCTAGAATATATGGGCTCCTTCTGTGTTTTGATGGACATAATGAATTTATAGGAGCTTGAAATAATTTTCTTTTTGAGTAGATAAGTTCCATAAAACCTTACATGTGGAAACATCTTTATCTGATACACTCATGGGGTTAAATAATTTCTGAGATACTTCCATAATTTGTCTTAATATGGTCAAATATTTTTAGTGAGGTTCCTCTTAATGCTTGCCTCTGAAGTAGAGAGGTGCATATATGGGTACAAGTCTAAGATCATTTTATCCTTCAGGAGTGGGAATTGATTCAAGTTTATCATAGTCCCATTCAATCTTAAATTAGGATTAATGTGGAGGGGTTGTCAAGTGTTGAAGGCAGGGGTTAATTTTAAGGTGTGTACAAGTTTTTGTAAAGTTATTATCCTGTTTTTTATACTGTTCTGTATTTTGAATTTGCTCAGGTTATCTTTATTTAAGAAGGGAAGAGCTAGAGGGTTGAAGCTAAGTGATTTGATATAGTTATTATACAATTTGACCCAAATGGGATACCGATTAGTGAAGTTTTTAGTGAATGTAGCTATATTAATTATTTTACTACAGTTAATGATTTCATAATACAGTTTGAAGTCTGGCAGTCCTAAGCCGCCTAGTTTTCTTAGGTATGAAAGTTTAACATAACTAATCCTAACAGATTTAGGGGACCGCAAGAAATTCGACAAAGATGAATAAATAGTTTTGAAAGAGCTGTTTTGTAGGATAATATTGATTGCATTAAAAATAAAGAGAAGTCTAGGTAGTATATTCATTTTGATGATCGCTACCCTAGCAAGAAAGTGTAATTTAAGATTAGTCCACCTTTTCAGGACATTTTGTATGTTTGACCAGACACTAGTGATATTGCCCTGGTAGTATGCTTTGGGGTCCGGGCAAAATGAAATTCCTAAGTATTTGATGTGTTGTTTAATCGCAATTTTTTGGGGGGGGTTAGAGCATTGGGGTACTGAGTGTAGATATTAATTGGGAAGATTACAGATTTGTCCCGGTTTAGCATGTAATTTGAAAATTTAGAGAAGGTGTCTATGGAGGTCATAACTTTTTTAAAGTCAGAATTAGGAAGTGAAAAATAAATGTTTAAGTCATCAGCATATGCAGATAGGTGTATTGTCGTATTGTAAAGGATAGGAATATGGTGATATGTTCTCTGTTTAATTAATAAGAATAAAGGTTCAATGAATAGATTAAACAGCAGGGGGGAGAGGGGGCACCTTTGTCTTGCACCGTTTTTAAAATTTATTCTGGATGACATTTGTTTATTTATTTGGAGAATGGCATAGGCATTTGAGTAAAGCATTTTAATAATTTTAAAGTAAAAGTTAGGTATACTGAACTGTGGAAGAATCTCAAACAAAAAATCTATGCTAATTTGGTCAAAAGCCTTCGATGCGTCAATAGCTAAGGTATATATAGGGGTTTGTGCCAGGGAAGAGAGTGATATCATAACATCTAGAGTAAATGTATGGTCCACAGTTTGCCTATGTAAGATAAATCCTGATTGCTCAGGTGATATAATACTACTGATGATCTTTTTAAGTATATTAACTAGAATTGTGGTTAGGATCTTCATGTCTAAGTTGACGATAGAGATAGGCCTGTATTTCGATGGATCTTTGGTATTGGAATTAGGTTTTAAAATAAAAATGGTTCTAGATGCATTTAAATGAATGTCTTTTATCCCAAATTGTATAATGTTATTAAAAAGCTGAAGGAGAATGATGGAAATTTTTTTATTGAAATGTTTATAAAATTCGGCCGTAAATCCGTCTGGGCCAGGGAATTTATTCAGTTTGAGGCTATTGATGGCAAGGGTGATCTCTTGTTTTGTGATTTTCCTAGCTAGAATGTCTTGTTGCTCTTCAGTAAGTTTGGGGAAGGTTAAGTTATTTAAGAATAGTTGTAACGCCTTTTTGTCGATAGGGTCTTCCGGAGGGCTATACAACTTTGAATAAATTGATTCAAACAGGGTAATAATATCCTGTGTATTTTGATACAGTTTCCCTTGATGAGAAATTTCAGGAATAAATGGAGAGGGTTTGCTCTGATTCAAAATCCTAGCTAGGAATTTAGAAGGAAAAAGAGCCCATTCAGAATATTTGGCTAAAGTTTTCATTTCATGGAAGGAAAGACATTCAGCCTGCAAGGATAACAGTTTCTGTTGTAGTTGAATTATTTCTTTCTCAGCTTCAGGTGAATAATTAATTTGTATTTAATTTTCCAGTTTACCTATTCTGTCTTTTATGAGTACTTAATTTTTAATGTTAAATTTCCTATAGTATGAGGCCTTGTTGATAAGGAATCCTCTAATCATAGTCTTTGTGGCAGCCCAGGCGATATCCAAGGGAAAAGAAGGGGAATTAAGTGAACAAATAAATTGATCTAAATAGGATTCAATTTCTGTGAGTATGTCATTTTTCTTTAGGAAATTTGAGTTAAACTGCCACCAAATAGCTTTGTTACGTGAAGTTATATAAGAAGACATATGAACGTTCAGTTATATTTTACAGTGATCCGATAAAAATCTAGGTTCAGTGTTATTGGTGATGTTAAAGGTCATGAATACAGAAGATATAAAAAAAAAGTCCAATCTGGACCAGCTTTTATGGCAGTTTGAAAAGAATGTGAATTTGTTATTTTTGAGGGTGCAACTTTGATATACGTAAGGGTCAAGAGATTGTAATCTTCCTTTAATTCAGAAATACTTAAGGTGGCATGTTTATTATAATTAGCTTTAACATTAGTCCTATCCATCTCTGGGTCCTGGATAGAATTCCAATCTCCACCCTTTATGGAATAATGATTAGGAAAGCTAGCAAGGATTTTATAGATCTGCATGAGGAAATTCTGTTGATTGGAGCATGGTGCATAAATGTTTATGAATAAAATAGGTTTATCTAGATGTGTACAACATGTGGTGAAGTAGCACCATTTTCCATCCTTATCAGAGTCCTGTTTAATAATGTCTTGTTTAAATGTATTTTTAATAATAATAGCAGCCCCCGCGCTATTAGTTTTTGCCCCTGATGCTATAATAGTTTTAATCCATCTTTTCCTCAGATCCCTCTTCCACTGCTCCTCAGATAGATGAGTTTCTTGGATGAAAATTACACTAAATACTGCTTTAAATGTCAGGTGCATGAAAAGTTTTCTTTTCTTATGTGCCTGTAACCCCTTAATATTCCATGACTCAATACGCTGCATTATTTATTCTTAACCGTTATTAAGTAAGTTATTTATATTTGGAGATTGGAGGAGTGATTGTAAATAAGCAAGTGATTGTATACTAAATGGAAAAGCTTGGGCAAAGATAAGGAACCCTTCCTTCTCTAGATCCGTGCCTAACCACACCCACCCCAGCCTGGAAGAGATTGGGATATTGAGTATTGAAGCTTCTAAAGAAAACATTATGTAAACAACTGGCACATAAACTGAAACTATGTAGCTGTAAAATCCCAGAAAGAACATTCAATATCTACAGAATCTAAAATGCATAACAATCCTAAACATAATAGACAATCGGACTCCTAGCTCTGCTAACTTCTTGTTTTGAGCTGAGAGAACAAGACAATATTTCCCATACAGGGAGATGGTTACGTGAGCTTTGTTTTTGTTTTCCTTCTGGAGAAAATAAGCTTCCATATCGGTGTTTTTAACTACATAGATATATGCTTATCGTAATATTTACACCCAGAAATATGCATTCAAGTCAAAGGAACAGACAAGGATGACACAAACTTAGCCTAAGAAAGGCTAACAGGATTCAAACTATGTACAGAAATTTGCAGTCTTAACGTCTGTATAATAAAAAGAGAAGACATACCTGGAATTTGAGTGCTTCTAAACTCTAACACTGACACTGCAATATGAAACCATTATACAAATTAATTCCATACAATTTGGAATCAGATCTTATCAAACTGAAGAGGAGATTTTACATTGTGTACAACATATTCTCTGTCATCAGTGAACATATACTATAACTGTATAACACTATTCCTTCTGTCATACAAAAATACCAGAGTTTTATCTTAGACTACAGAACTACTATGAAGGTAGGTATATAATGATACTAAGCCATTACTACATCTAAAGGTATTTTTGCTGTTTTACCTGGATGTACTGTAACTGATGTTTACTGATGAGCCGGCTTACTGTAAGTGGAACGACAGACATACTACACTTGAAACCGGTCCATTGCATGGAGGAAGCTCTGTGCTAAGTTAGTGGTGAATCCCCACTGGACAATACAATAAACTAGACAGTGTAGGAACTAGCTCATGCAGTAATTACATTCAATGGGATTATATCACTAAGGTCAACGTATAGTAAGAAATCAGCAATTATTATCACATCTGTACATAATGACTAACACTCGACATATGCTTATAGGGATGCAGTAATGTACAAGTATACTAGATCTTTTACAACCTAGGAAGCATATAGTTCCATATAACACTCGGCTTTCCTAAATGATTTAAGAATCTCTCTATCCGTGCATTAGATAACCTTTTAGATACTGCACCCCAGATTAATCGGCAAACAAGACAAATAGATCCAGACATTCGGTGCTCCTTTATGGGTAAACACACAGTTCCTACTAAATTATCTCCATGAGATATATATACAGTTATGAGTCATAGAACCTGGGACAAGTCATAGGATCGAGAGAGAGCTACTCCGATCCTATCTAAGTGTGCAACCACTAAGAACAAGCGTGGAACCGTACCTAGGTGCCGCAATGAGCTGAATGGTCTCCTTTCTTTATTCTATGCAGTCTTTAAGGATTTCTTCATTTTGAGGTACACTTATAAAATCGCTTAAAAATGTAAGCAATCTACTGACGGGTTGAAGGTATTCACCCCTTTAAGGAGTGTGAGGTGAGGGTCGACATATGCGATAAAATCGTGATTACAGTTATCTGTTTCTTTAAGGGAGTGCAGATGCATGGGAAAAAGCATCCTGGGGATGAAGAGTCACTACGTAATATTGTTCATGTCAGTTAACGGAGATTGTATTTCATCACCACCACATGAGAAAGCTAGGCCCAACAACAGCTAGCTCGGCCACACCAGTAAAAGCCATAGGGACACATTAGACAAATATCACTTAGTGACTTCCCCCTGGATCAGGGTAACCTTTTCAAATTAGGTTATATCAATAGGTTAATGTAGAAACTGTACTGGATTAGCGCTTCTGTACAGTCAGATCTGGTCTTTCATTAAAGGCTGTCAAGAAAATCGAAGTAGCTTCTTTAGTGTTTGTTGCTGACATTTTGTTGCCTTGGTGATGGAAGATTAATGTATTGGGGTATTTCATTTGAAATTTTATTTGTTTTTGGATTAGAAACGCACAGAATGGAGCCTGTTTTTGTCTCTCTAGTTTAACTTGTACAGGGAGGTCTGGAGACAGAAACATTTATAAACTATTCCAGATGACATACTTTTTAGATTTTGCCGCCATTAATAGCTTGTTAACATGTTGGAAGTTTAATATTTTAGCATACACAATTCTAGGTTTGTTAAGCTCCGAAGATGGTCTAAGGGCTCCGTGTGCTCTTTCAATTGTAATTTGGTCGGTAACTGTATTTTTATCTAAAAATAGAGCAAACATGGAAGTGATTGTTTCTGGTAGATTATTGTGGTCTATTCGCTCTGGTATGCCTCTTATTATGATATTATTGCGCCTGGATCTGGCTTCTAGATCCAATATTTTCTGTTGCATGTCTAGGATAGCTTTAACATCGGAATTGTGATCTTTCTGCAACTGGTCTATTCTGATTTCATTCTTGGCAACCTTTGCTTCTGTCTTGTCTATTTTTGATAGTATTTTATCTATAGAATCTCCGAATGCCAGTAATTGTGTAGAGAAGCTTTGTATCACTTCTTGAATAGGATGAAGTGCCATTTTTAAATCTTCAAGATTAGATTGATCAGCCTTTGGTTTAGTAGTGGATTTTGACATTTCTTGAAGTTTCCCAGTTCTAGCCCTTTTGGGAATAGTCTCTTTTTCTGGAGATACAACTGTAGAGTATTTTGCTTTAGTAGTCTGTGAGTCCATGCGTTCTGGATCCAATGACATATTAGCTTTTCTTCTTTTGATTGATTAAGGAAATGCAGGTCGAGAGATCCCAGGCCTCATGGAAAACACATGTAGGAAAGATATGAAACAAGTCTGCTGCAATCCTTTTAAAATTCACTGTTCCCCATTGTTCCAGCTACTGTATACGGTAGGATAAGCCTTTCTTTATATCAGATGTAGATTTCTGCTTATGTAGTTTGTTCTCTCAAGCAAATAAAGGAATAATGTATGCTACTGATGCAGAGCAATGTCCAGACAATGTCTATAGGATGGCAGCCATTTTGATCTTCAGTCACTGTGCAGTTCTAAAGAAAGTGATTTGGATGGCTATGGAAAACAAGCAAAGCTACCTAAAAACTATGTTTGTCAACAAACTGATTGATAACCATACTCAGTGTTAAATAATCTCTTAACAAGGGACATTACCATCAGAGGCCCACCGTCATACCCAGTGTTAATTTCTAAACATGGAACACTCCCAACATAAACCCACTGTCATACCCAGTGATTAATAATGTCTTAACATTGTACACTACCAACAGAGGCCCACCATCATACCCAGTGTTAGCCAGTCTCTTAACATGGGACACTACCAGCAGATAGTCCCCATCATACCCAATGTTAGATAATCTCTTAACCTGGGACACTTCCAGCAAAGATCTATAGTCATACCCAGTGTTAGATAATCTCTTAACAAATGACACTATCAGAGACCCACCATCATATCCAATGTTAGATAGTCTCTTAACATGCTACACTACCAACAGAAACACATAATACCCAGTGTTAGATCATTTTTTAACATGGGACACAACCAACAGGGGCCCACCGTCATACCCAGTGTTAGAAAATTTCTTAACCTGGGACAACACCCCCTCATCATACCCAGTGTTAGGTAATTTCTTAACCTGGGACACTACCAACAGAGACCCACTGGCATACCCATTGTTAGATAATTTCTTAACCTGGGACATTCCCAACATAGACCCACAGTTATACTCCATGTTAGATAATCTCTTAACAAACAACACTACCAACAGAGGCCCACCATCATACCCAGTGCTAGATAATTTCTTAACATGGGACACTACCAACAGAAGCCCACCATCATGCCCAGCATTAGATAATCTCTTAACAAATGACACTGCTAACAGAGGTCTACTGTCACACCCAGTGTTAGATAATTTCTTAACATGGGACACTACCAACAGAAACCCATCATACCCAGTGTTAGATAATCTCTTAACAAATTACACTACCAACAGAGATCCACTGTCTTATCCAGTGTTAGATAATTTCTTAACATGGGATGCAACAAAAAGATACCCACCTTCATTGATCCAATACTACTTGAATGTAAACGTATCATTTTATATTATTTAAAACTTACATCAAAATGTGTTTCTTAAATTCCAATATCTGTGTCTTGTAAAAATTCTTAGACAAGGCCAAGTAAATAATCACAGTCCCCTAATAAATGGAATGAACTCACTCTAAAATCTTTCACTAATACATTTTTATATTCCCTTCATTCAGATGACAGCTTGGTCAAGCTAGTTATATATCCAGTTGTCATTTTTGTGTTTGTACTTTCTAGCTCTTTCTCTCTTACAATCAACATTCTTACTCGTTCCTTCGCATTCCATCCTTGCCTCCTTAATACTTATCACATTATCTCTTCTTTCCTACTTTTACACCCTAAATATGCTTATATATATATATATATATATATATATATATATATATATATATATATACACACACACACACACATGATTACATAAGCAATAAGACAACACTCCAAAGCATTCAAAAAAGATCAATCTATTTAGAACAAAAACAAAAATATTAAAAAAAATACCTCCTTTTAATAATATACGTACTGACTCTAAAATCACACTATAGTGGGGAAAGAACAAAACCTTACCACCTTTTCAAACACAGAGTTGCCGGTAGGCAGAAAAACAAAAATCAGGAAAAAATTACTGAGCATTTACTATTAGCTATTACCCACACACACACACATACACACACACACACACACACACATGTATGTATGTATATATATAGATATATATATATATATATATATATATATATATATATATATATATATATACACAGCCCATATATAGTATTTTTACATATGCACATACATGAATTTGTGTTATTTGAAGTAGACTCACTTCACCTAAACACAATAAAGAAATAAATACTTTAATACACACTTCATCTAATCCTGACCTACAGTAAATAAACCTATTGATATTACAATTTCACTGAGCAGCAGTGACTGGGGTGGCTGATCCCCCAAACTCCTCATGATTACTTAAAAAACTATAAGAAAACTAACATACCTCTTGCAAAAGAACAAGCTTTTATTATTATTAATGTTGTCCACAGGTTTATGTGGAATATGTTATGATTAGATGAAGCATGTATTAGATCAATTTGTGATCAGTTGTGTTTACAGCAAACAAATTTAAACCATTCAATTGGATGGATTATAAAACACTGAAAAAAATGGTGGGAAAAACAGTTGGCATTGCTGTACAATTTCAGAGTTACTATAGGTATGGGGGTGCTGGGTTGCAAAAGGCTTACTCCCTGCAAAAACATTATTTTTTTTTGTTCACATTCCAGTGGATCATGCGTTTGATGTTTTTCCTTCATTGATTTCATTTCCAACATAATTGTTTGTATGTAATTTATATAAATTCAGGTACACACATTGCACAGTATTGTGACATAATAGCAAGATACCTACATTGCAGCAACAAAGTTCGGGGTTCACGTCTGCTTTCTGCTCATTGTGTTCATTTTTGCATGTTTAATCTGTGGCTATGTGAGTTCTCACCAATTACTCCCATTTCTCCCGCCTGTCAAAAAACATAGGGGTTGCTTGGCTATACTAAATTGCATATAACGATATATATATATATATATATATATATATATATATATATATATATATATGTGGTTCAATAAGGTAACACACCACAATGTTAACAAAAATGTCAACCACAAAAGGTCAACATATACAGAAGATCGGCAGTTATGCTAGATTAACAATCTCAAGGTAAGGGAATATTCCATAAGGGAATTCCCCTTCTCCTGGAGATTGTGTGATCTTGAAGTTAGTATATATAATTAGGAGGGTGTGTGGGGGATGCTGAAGGGCTGTTATTTTGGATTTGTTGGTTGTAGGTGGTGAGGATTTTACTCATGCATGTACAGTTTGAGTGTCAGCATGATCATTGTCAACCTTTTGCAGGCGATATTCTTGCTGTCGACATTGTGGTATGTTGATATAAAGATAGACAGATAAATGGACAGATGTAAATGACATATATATCTTATGTTTAATTATAAGAACTTGATTTTAGGTTCATAAGTTATTACCAGGTAATTAGTCAGGTATAATGTGTAGCCTAGCCACTGTGGTCCCCACTGTTTGCTACTCCTTTCTGTGAGGAGCTGTACAATTAAACTAGGGGGATATATTTATTGGCTACATATCTAGTCATCCAGGTAATGTTGGAGAAGGTTAAAAATATCATATTGTTTAATATTAAGGGGTAGTCTATTTCAGAGGAGATGAGTTCTTTGAATGAGACATCCATCAAGACAACCGGTTCTCTTTATCCTTTGTTGAATGCTATGATCTTTTGGGCAGGTGTCACTGTGTTGCTAGTTTTGCAAAAATGAAAAACAGAGTCATTTGAGGTCTTGCAAGCCAGGCAGATGTCACCTGTAAGGAGTTTGAATGAGACAGAGAAGAGGAATGAGGGTATTCTACATAAGTAATAAACTCAGGTCCTTGATTATTTATTTTTTTTTTTGTGAGGAAATGTTGAGGTCTTTCAAGTTCATGTTTCTGGACAGGTATGTGCTGTAAGCAGCATGTACGAAATCATTGGCCTAATAAGTGAAGAGCGGGGAGGAATGATCGTTATACCTGGAATAATTGCCCTTGGAAATCACCTGAGTTAAATAGTAAAATTTTTATTGACATCAAATAAATGGTCAAAGGAGAGTTCACTGTCAACAGATGTGCCTAGGTCTTTGATTACTGTGTACATCTGGGAGTGTATCTTAAATGTGGTAGGGTGTTACTGTTTATTAAAAGATATAGTACTACAGCTTTTGTCATTTAGCTTCAGATCATGGATGTGGAATGATTTGTTTTACATGCTTCTACCGTTTCTCTGGGAGTCCCCCAGGGAGTTGACGATGACCCAAAGTGTACAGTAATCAGCAAACAAAGTCAGTCAAATGCACTTGACATCATCATTGACATCAGGGAAGTATATAACAAACAGAGATAACCCCAGTGCCAAGCCCCAGGCATATCTCTGGTAATGAGCCTTTTCGAGAGGTGTGTGCCCCTAATCTTAATTTGTTGGGTTATATCTCTGAGCCAGTTTTCTATTCCATGGGTAATATAAGAGTTTACATTTAGTTTGGCAAGCCTGTCTGTGATGCCTGAATGAGGAATGGTGTTGAAAGCTATGGCTAGGTTGAGGTAAGTAGTATATACACTGATCTTCTTGCATCTAAGGATACATTTTCAGAGAAGTCAACCAAGTTAAGCAGGCAGGATCTACCTTTCACAAACCCGAACTGAGTTGGGAAAAGGGATTTTAGTCTAAAAATATCTGTGTTTATGAGGTCCATAAGGAAGCATTCCACTGTCTTACAAATAAGACTTGTGAGGCTTATGTGTCTGTAGTTACCAGGATCAGTTATGGGACCTTGTAGGAGGATGACCATGACAGTTCTCCATGCCTCTAACATGAAGCCAGACAAGAGGTTGATTTTGAACAGATTGTTGTGTGGGTCAGTAAAACAGTGCTTCATACTGGCAAGGATGCCCCCCCCCCCCCAACATGTTGCCATGTTCCATGGACTTAGTCTTTTCACCTACAGGATAGATTTTGGAACTTGTTCACAGGTAGTTTTCCAGGGAAGCTGACATGGGTCAAATATGTGGGGATTACATGGAAATGGGGAGGAAGTTTGACTAAATATATCTGCTATTTCTTCAGCGACTGAGTAGGTAGTCATTACATATCAGAACAGAGTAGAGATGGATATTGTCTATACTGTTCCTAGTATAGCTGAAAAGAGACTTGACAGAGGTTAAAAGATTTGATTTTGTTTCAAAGCTCTTTAAGTTTTTGAGTTTAATTTTGAAAAGTGGGGTTTTCAGTTTGTTCCTAAGGGTGATTCCAATAGAGGATGGCTGAGAGTCCAAGTATTTAGAGCAATCCCTTCCTCTAAATAATTTTATTTCTAAAAGCAACATTTCTAAATGTTCTATATTCTCCTTCAAAAAAGGGACTGACTCCAGATCATTCCTTCTGTAGGGTTTGTTGAGATAAGCACTTTCATCCTTTAGACTTTTTCAGATCCAGTTGTCTTTTTTCCCCAAGAGACACATTTTTTTTCTTGTTATAGTCAGTATATTATGGTAGTGAAATTCTGTGACAGCACAATGAAATGTGAATTACCTGGAAAACCTGATGTTAAAATTAAGGCTTGTGACTACAGTATTTAGAGATACTTGCCTCTCAAGAAAATGTATTCCAAGGCTAACAGTGAAGAGACTATTAGTGAAGCCAAGCTGTTGAAGTTCCAGGAAAATCACTAGAAGTCTTGTAGATTAATTCAGGAGTACAAGGAACCTATTTGTGGATGTACCTGGAAATTACAAGGCAGCTTAGATTGAGATGCAACATCAAGTTTTAAAACTGCAACAGGTGTTGAATTCCATTGAGAAACTTTTAAACTGGACTGGAAAACACAATGTTAAACTATAAGGTGACCAGAACTTTTTTTAATCAAAAGTGTGCTTATTTCCTAATTAAAGTGGGAAGTGACCTTAGGTTTTTGCATTTCATTGCAGATAAACTGCACTTAAATTAAAGAAAGTGTATTTAGTGTGTTATAGCTGTTAAATTGGTAGAGGTGGCAGGTTCAATGTTGTCTATTACTATGTAAATCAAATTATACTGTTTTTCCCATTCCGGGCATGCACTCAGGTTGATGAACCACTACTACCATTATGACTCAGTCATAGTCCATGTGGCTATATGAAAAGAGGCATTATGGAGCTCTCAGGCTATGTATCCGAGGCCGGTATGAGCCTAGCGTTAAGCAGCATACTACCTTCTCCAAGAATGATGTTACAATATGAAAAGAAGATAACTGACTTTAACAATTGGTTTGGTTTTTGATGTCATTTGAAGAGGGTATTTATCCGCCTGGGAGGATATGCTTTGCCAGGGATGGTCAGTGTTCCTCTAGGTTTTAAATACTGGGTAAAACCTTGTCCACTCCAAAGTGACTTTTTGAAGCACTATCAACCTTCCAACATAGCAAAACCATCCCAAGAAAATCTAAAGGTATCACTGCTCAATGCCAAGAAACTCCACTCCCCTGCAAGCTCTCTTCTGATGCTAAAGAATATAAACATCAGTACCATTAGTGAGACATGGCTTAATGTCATGAAAAGCACCCCAGCAGTGCAGGGCTATAATGCCTTCCACACATTTAGGCCAACTACTGCTCAGAAAGGGACAAAATGTGGATGTGTCTCAATTTACATAAAAAACACACCCCTAGGCTGGTCAAACAGTATGACTCACATGAACTTCTCTATGTCCAAATTACCGTAGCAAACTTCCAGCTATTAAGCATCTATATCAGTGAAATACCCTCAGTCATAGCTACCCAACTATCACTTGGGGAACAAGTCCTCACTGCACTCTCCAAGGCCAAGAACACTCCTTTGATGGGCCTCAGTAATATCCCAGGATGCCTACTTAATACCATGAAACATGACTGATCAGGACCACCAGAATCACTATTTAACCATATCCTCCAGACAGCTTTCATGCCAAGTGAATGGAAGACTGAAACCACCATCCCTCTGCACAAATGGGGGTCATCTACAGATCCGGTTAACTACAAACCCATAAATGTAACTAGTCTCATACTGAAATCCATGGAAAGAATTTACATGGAAATGATAAAAAATGATGTAGGAAACCTTCAGACACTGGATCTAACACACTTTGGTTTTGTCAAGGACAGGTCATGTGTACTTAGCCTGGTGGATTTCTTTGAGAAGGTCACCAAAGCAATGGACGAGGGCAAAATGGTGGATACTACCTACCATGACCTGGCCAAAGTATTCAACACGATATTGCACTCAGGCATTGTAGACAAACTCACAATATTAGGTGTAAACCCCTAAGACACCTGCTAGATAGCTGGTTGGTTAAAAGATAGGACACAAGAAGTTAGGACAGGGGAATCTACCTCTCTAAAAAAGTTCCTTAAGGGTCACTGCTGGCATCACTCCTTTTTGGTATCTACTTCTCTGAAGTCATGACCAACATCAAGGGTCTCTGTCTGGCCAGGTTTGCAGATGACTGCAAACTAGATGCAGTCATGGAGTACCCCAAAGACAGAAATGCCCTCCAGGAGGGCCTAACATAGATGAACAACTAGTTCTAGACCCACAGTCTAAAACTCAATACCAAGAAAAGCATAACGGTGTCCTTTGGAAGATAGCTACCCCAGGAAACTAACACATTGCTGATACATCCCTAACAGTAGACCCTGTGCTCAGAGATTTGGAAATGCATGTAAACAGTTACCTGGCCTTTGACCATCGTGTGTCTACAGTACCAAGGAAATCATTCTATGTTGTACAAGTTAGCAAGAGTATGGCATCCAGGTCCAAGGATGTCATTGTTCCACTGTACTCAGCCCTTATTAGACTAATCATTGAGTACAAGACACCCTGCCATATGTACCAGACAAGGCATATGCAACAACTAGAGTGTCCACAGAATTTCCCCACAAAAAGAATACAGACAATAAACAACATCCTACATGGATCACCTTAAAGCCCTGGCGCTGTAATTAGTCTTCTACAGGCTGCTGAGAGGTAGTCTATGCCTGGCCTATAAAGCATCATTTGATCCTGCTCTGATGGACCCATTGCAAATCTGCACAAAAAAAAAAATAACTTCAGAATTATAGGATTAAGGGACCTAAACCTCATCTGCAGGGCAAATAGGACATGTTGAAGAGATAGGTATGTGTCTCAGAGATTACCCCTTCTCAGGAACAGGTTTCCCACCCATGTGAAACAGAGTTCTTCCCTAACTTAGTTCAAGCATAACCTGGACCAGTGGATGAGTCGACATAAATGTATCCATGGTCTGGCATCTATGTCTGTATTACATAGAGGCAGCCTCATGCCCAAGCTTACACATACCCCTTAAAATAACCTTAAGGTATCAAAACTTTCCTTATATGTTTGGGTAGCATGGTGAGGATTAATAAGACCCCTGGGTCACTAGCCTAGTAATCATCTATGAACCTGTAATAGCTTTTAAAAGCTGCATTACCTTCTGTCACTATTCTTTGACAGATGGCACTCTCCTTTGTTAATCCCTTGTGCGATACCTGATCTTAACAGCATGAATGTGTGCTTAGCACCCTTTCATTAAGCACTCATAAGCACTGTAGGTTGCATGTCATGCCTGGGATATGATTAAGAAGTTTATCTTTTTCCTTGATTTTGGTATGCAGTCATCATGTTCCATGTACTACATTTATGTTAATTACCCCCTTGTAGAAATACCACTGCTGTTTTTCATGTTCTTATCTCACCCAAAAGGACATTTTGTTATGAACGAATTGGCATATTTTGCCAAAAAAATAGAAACTGATACAAACTCTGATGCCAACCAACACAAATGTGGTCAACATCATGCAGTGGCTTTTCCAAAAGTAATGTGGCTACTGACAAATATTTAATCAGGCTCCCTGAACAGATGACTGTGATAATCACTGCACTGCTCACCCCACCACAAAAGAAACATAACAAAGGTGATGGCAGGGGGCATACCTTGTTGCCTTTGAAAATATGCTGTTCAAGAGAACTGAGACAGTCTGACTTGGCTGAAATCCTGTCTTTGCAACTTTATGGGGAAACACTAAATACAAATATGGACATGGAAATTTCTGATTATGTGGGCTGGAAAATACTAAAAACAGTGCTGATACCTAGAGCAGATGTGCCTTCTGAGATACTAGTAATGAAATGTCATAACTACACATTTAATCCAATTACCTTCTATGTCTTGTTATTGTACTGATGATAATGTTCCTGACTTATAAAATTTGTAGATAAGAAATTAAATTCTCATACTTGAGCTGTAGAATGAATTGCCATACAGGCAAAGACAAAGGCGACATACTGCACTAATTGTTACCTCCAAAACCTTTTAGAGCACAGTATGAAAATGGCACATAACCATATGTTGGAAGGACACAGTGTTGGACAAAACCAAAACAAGAATTATACCTAGGTTTAATTGACCTGGTGCAATGAAAGACATTGAGAACTTCTAGGCAGCTTGTCCAGAATGTGAAAAGGTGGCGCATCATTCTAGGTTCAAACTCCACTGATACTTATGTCTATTACTGAAATCCTATTGGAGTGGCCATGGATCTGATAATTCCATGGGAAAAATCTAGTAATGACTGCTAATACATTCTAGTGATTGATGACTACCCCAGAACATTTTGCAAAGCAGTATACTAGCAAAAAGTAAATGCCAAATTAATTGCCAGAGAGCTGCTTTTACTTTTCTCCATGTTAAGGATTCAAAAAAATATTTAAGGACTGAGAAATCCCATTTATGTCCAGGTAGTGTAATTTACCAGATTTAACAGCAGGCCAGATTCACAAATGGTCAAATTCTGTGCAGGAACAGTATAGCAACTCCTGCACGCAATATGGCCGCCATGCGATCCAGGATAGGACCATTTTCGTGTGCACTGGCAGCCCATACTGTCCCTACAAGGAATTCCATTCAGTATGCAAATCACCTCATTTGCTGGTGAAAACTATGCAAATGAGGAGATTTTGTGATCCAGCAAGCTGAACGGATTCCGTATTTGAACAGTGTCAGTGCAAAAATGTATTCGGCTAGTAGCCGAATATATTTTTGCATCTGACAAAACGGAGGCATGACAGCTCATGAAAAGCATGTATTATGTAGAACAGACAAGCCAATGGCCAAATATAAGGCCATTGACATTAAAAGCCACATAATTATTATAAAAATAAAATGTTTATTTTTTTTGGTCGATCTCGGACGTTTAAGCTGAGGGCAGCAGCGTGCAAACACGGGGGTGCCGAAAATAAAAAAAAAGGAAAAACTGCCATTTAACCTAAATATGCATTCTGCCATTATAGTCAATGGCAGGCAGAATGTAAACAAGACAAGGGAGCACTGGTTGCCAAGGGGATAGGGTGTGCTTGGGAATTGTAACTATGGACCTGCACACTGGGGTATGCAAATGAAGGGACCTATACTGAATCACAGATTTCTACCTACTGGAAGCCTGCACCTAATCATACAAGTGCAGGAATAGGGAGCCATGTAGGCAGGACAAGAGGATGACTTCAGTAAGGGGTGTGTCATGCTTGGTGTAAACTTATTGGGGCGCTGTGGCCCATGTTTGTTCTTAGCTAAGCAGAGCTAAGGAGGGTCTATGTCGATTATTAGAATGCTTGAAATGTCGAACGTTATATGGTCGAGACCATATATTCGACATTTCAAGTGTTCAAAGGTTGAATTTTAACAGTGCCGTATGGTGCAGAATGGGAGAATTTCCCTTTTCTGCACTGAAGTGTAGTCTCGGAGTTGGTATATTTAAGCAGGGGAGGTGTGGGGGTGCAGTGTTAGTGTATGTTTTTCTTTCTTTTTTTTTTTATTAGATATTCAGACTTCCAAATATCGACCATATGGTATTCGACATTTTGGAAGTTTGAATATTTTACATAGACCTGCTAAGGAAGGGAGTGTGTCTTACATTGTTTAGCAATGTTTTCCCTGCTTAAATGGGTGGGCGCACCACACACCGGGTTTTAAACAAAAAAAAAAGGAAAAACACAAAATAGCAGCTCAGTTCACATGTGAGCACTGAGTATGTGTGACGCACCTCAGGGCTTAAATGGGAAGGCAGTGGGAAGGGAAAACAGCAGCAGGAAGGCAATCAAGGAGAACTAGCATAGCTGGCAGGTGAAATGTATCAGAATCAGCCAGCTACACAGGCAGCAGCCCAGCCCAGCATAATACTATAAACTATGCAAACCCCATTCACTCTGGTTTTTCCCACAAACTCTACACCACTGGTGTACACAGACAGGAAAATGTTACCTGACAAAACTAACAAAATGATAGGGGCTGCTGTTGCTCTCATACATCAATATGTGCAAGAGGCTGAGGGTGGTGAGGATGTGAATGCTGATGACCATCCCACAGTGAGGAGGAGAAGAGTGTTCAGTCCCAGGGTAACCTACCAGGGCCTATATGAGCTGGAGATAGTGGAGCACTATAGGGTGGACAGTGACATTCTAAAGCAAATTGTTGAGCTGTGCCGGCCACACCTAACATACAGAATCAACAGAGGGGAACCCATCCCAGTGGATACCAAGGAATGTGTAGGCTTAAGAATACTAGTCACAGGTACCTCCCAAAGGGCAACTGGAGATATCATGGGGATCTCACAGGCATCAGCATCCAGGGTACTCTACCAGTTCCTGTATGCCATGTCAGCACATGCCAGTAAGCACATATATTTCCCCATCACCCGTGAGTCGTTGACCAGCAGTATGCATCTCTTTCACCAAATAGCAGAATACCCTGAGGTAGTGGGTACTATAGACTGCACGCACATACACATCAAAGCACCACCTGGAGAGGATGGTAGGGTCTACATAAACCGCAAGGGCTTCCCCTCCATCAACTGCCAGATCATGTGTGATGCCCAGAGCATTATCTTGAATCTGTGTGCTGGCAGCCCTGGAAGCTATTGTGATTCCCACATCTGGCATATGACACAGCTGTACCAGTCATTTGCCAGTGGGGACATCCCATATGGCCACCTAGTGGAGGATGCTGGCTATGCACCAGAGCTGTGGCTGATGACACCCCTCAGAAATGCACACACACCTGAACAAGAACTCCATAATGAGGCACACGCACAAACCAGAATCATAATAGAGTGTGTGTTTGGGATGCTCAAGTCACGGGTCCACTGCCTGGACATATCTGGTGGAGCCTTGCAGTACTCTCCAGCTACATGTGCACAAATATTCATAGTATGTGCCATGCTACACAATATGATCCTGTGGAGACAGCTGCAGCAGGAACAGCACGGGGCAAGGCCATAAAGCCCCCCACCATTGCCAAGGCCAGCACAGGCACAGAGGGACTTGGAGGAGGAACCACCTGAGCCTGCCCATGTAGACAGAAGGAGGCATGCCCAGTATGCCCAGGCCTTGGCAAAGGGGCAATGCATAGCACATACACTGATATGGTAGGGACTCAGGGAATGACACCTCTCTCTGACTCACACATACATTAAAAGGGAAGCCAAACATGACACTACCTGTGCTTTACCATGTATAAAGTGTGTACTATGTGCATCCAACATAGTCAGCACTCCAGCACTGTCCTCAATACTGGCCCAGCCACAAAGTAAGTCCCTCTGCCTATCAGTTACTAAATGGGGTAGTATGTTCTGATAGTTGTATCTATGCTATGGATGCGAGCATACAAGGAAATCGGGTGGCTGAATGGGATGGCAGCAGATAGTGGACACCTATATGGGTAACATGAAATCCATAACAAATACTGGTGTCAGCACACTAGGCAGTACTAGACAAGGTGAGAAATCCCTCTGCAGTACATGTGGTGACCCAAATGTGTGTCCATAGGACACACATGTGCATATCAGTGAGGCCAACATACCCACCACCAACTTTAGCCAGCAGGACAGTTGCAGATGACCATAAAGAAAGGCTGGGCTAAGGCCTCCAATTGATGGCAATGATGAACAGCCCCCCCCCCCCCCAGACCTACACAGACAGACTGCAACAGGTCTGGCAGTTGTATGTTAGTTCTGAGGGGTAAGAAGCCTGAAACTCAAATGTAGGTTAATAAAGCCTAAGATTTGTACTCCACTGATATGCCTCCAGTCTGCATGATAGGTCAGAATACAAAATGATGTGGAAACCAACAGAGTACCTAACATACAAGTGCAGTCATAGCACAGCTTAAAGTTGTCAGGTGTGCCCCCCCACAATCCTATGTAGAAATGCAGTAACATGTAAGTGTGAGGAGTAGTATCAGTGGAGCGCAGGTTACCCGAGCTGGCCCAATCTACAGGATAGATTGTTGCATGTGTACAATATGCAGGGGTCTGTGTGTTAGGTTGTTGTGTGTTCAATATTGTCTGGAAGTGGTCAGCATGTAGGCATGGAGGGTTCTGTCTTGGTTGCCTATGGCCAGTACTGTGGTTGACAGGGCCATGTTCCGACAAACTGCAGTGCCAAACACAATGCTTCTCAGCAATACCCATGTCAGCAGTCATTCATACTTCACTGTCCAGATGTCAATATCTGTCACTGTGGGCCCAGACATACACACAGTACACAGATGGAAGTACCCTAGACAGAGTGCATAAAATGTAACTGTTAGCTGCACACAACTTTGAAATTGTACATACAGGTTAGCAGCACATTAGTTGTTTGTGTAGTATGGAATACTGATGTAGTCTGGCCAATCACTGGCAGACCACAAAAGGCACAGATATGAAGTAGTGAGAGACTGCCTATGTCCCTGCATAAGACAGCATAAGGGGAATGTCCCAGGTATATCTGTGAGTCAGCTGCAAGTAGCTTCCATATCACAGATTCACTCAGCTCACCCCACCATCAGCCACAAGTTTATCACAGGTCATATCCTTGCTGTTGGGAAAGAGTACAGTATGACCCCACTTCTGTATGGGATTACCCACAGAATGCAGCATGCTGAAGAGCTGTCCCATGTAGGTGTGTCCTTAGCTGTAAGCAGCACCCTGCCTGCATCCAGACTAATGGATCAATATGGACAGAAGCTATTGTCATTAACACCTCGCACACTTACCCTGTCACCCCAGGGGAATCCACTGGCTGGCAGCCTAGGAATGTAGGAGTGACAGAATGCAGTGGCCTGCTACAGATGATCTGCATCACTACCAAATGGCCTGCAGTCCTCTGTCAAAGGCTTATGGCTCACTCATAGTGCCAGTGTATGCTATCTCATGAGATCACAACTAACAACCTAACACAGTCAACAGAACACAAATGCAAGGCATTGACAAATCCCAATAGCACGCCCCCCAAGTCCCACTGCATGAACTGTGGACCAATCCATAAATACCGCTGGAATGAAGGGACAACTATAGGGATACTTCTCAGATATTGCTTGCATAACGTTAGGAAGAGGATAGAATAACAGAGTGGGGGGGGGTTTAGACGCATGGATGTCATGGAGTGTGTGAAGTCTGAAACTCTGATGTGTGCCCATACTCCCCCATCCTGCAAACCCAGTAGTGGGTGGCTACAAACCTGCTCATAAACCACAATGTGAAGGGGAACTGACCAGATATATGAGTCCTGCCTCTGGGTAACCTGGGTGAATCTGTACAGCTGAGAGGTATGGCCACAGCAGGATATGACCATTCTGTTAAGTTAATATATGTACAAGAAGGGGATCCTCAGCCACCATAGTACCAAGGTGCTGGACCATTTACATAGACCCATAAGCACGTGTCTGTAGCTACCCCTCCATAATGGCAGGAGTATGCAAGAATGTGTAGGCTGCAGACCACAATACTGGACTCAGCTTCATTCATCTTGTATTCCTCAGTAAATAACTGTGAGCAAATAATTATATCTGTCAGTAGTTGATGACATAATACATCACAGGGTAAAACAGTACATATGTCTGAATATCTCTGCTAATACCAATCATGTAACACAAGCAGCACAGACAGCAATAGTTACAGTATCCCCCTATTTGTCACCCATTGTGACTCCATATTTTCAACCTATCTGTGGTTGCTAGCTGTATGTGTAGAACACCAAGCCCTGGACTGGAGTACAACCCCACCTGGAATGGATTCACACACTTAATACAAAAGGTCATACTGGGCATGCTCCTACATTTAGAGAAATGAAGCCCATGTCTGACAACAGTGGACTATACATATCTGTAATTCGCAGATGTCTGTGCACACAGACCAAATTGTACACCATTCATGCTTCGCACACACATTGGATAGGAATACTCACACATATCCAAGGCCAACACACTATAATATGTCAAATATACACAAACACACAGATGTCGGGAAGAGAGAGACAGACAGTGACAGAGAGAATTCCATTATGTGGCCTGTCCCACCCAATACACATCCAATTGGCCGATATCACATGATGTGCTGATGTCAATCACTGTACACATTCCTTTTGGTAGGCCTCAGCCCTATAGTGTCTGTGGTGCTTGTGATAACTGTGTAACATGATAGTACAAATCAGTATTCATGTAGCATTTGTATACTCAGTCCTGTCAAATGTAAAGTTGTGTGTGACAGTGTGTGTTTGCAGAGGAATGATTTATGGCCCATTCACACACACTGCACTTCCCATTGCCCATGTTAGCACTCCTGCTGATGTCAGTCACCTTGAAATAAACCATCTGCCAAGTCTCAGCCCTATAAGCTCCGTGGTGCTTGTGATAACTGCATAATACTGTAGTGTAGCAAACGTGTGTGTGTGTGTGTGTGTGTGTGTGTGTGTGTGTGTGTGTGTGTGTGTGTGTGTGTGTGTGTGTTAGTTAGCAAACTAGTTAGGTAGAAGTTCTAATCCTGGTCCTGGCAACTGTGATAATGTGTGTGTGTGTGTGTGTGTGTGTGTGTGTGTGTGTGTGTGTGTGTGTGTGTGTGTGTGTGTGTGTGTGTGTGTGTGTGTGTGTGTGTGTGTGTGTTTGTAGATGAATAATTTTGAGGCCATTCACACCACTACACCTGCAATTGGCCTACTATAGCACGCCTGCTGATGTCAGTCACCTTGAAATAACCCTTTGGCCAAGTTTCAACCCTATAAGCTCTGTGGTACTTGCAATAACTGTGTAATACTGTAGTGTAACAAAATAGTTAAATAGGAGTTCTAATCCTAGTCCTGGCAACTGCGATAGTGTGCGTTGAGATGAATGATTTTGAGGCCATTTACACCACTACACCTGCTGTTGGTCTAGTTTAGCAGACCTGCTGATGTTAGTCACCTTGAAATAACCCTTTGGCCAAGTTTCAGCCTTATTAGCTCTGTGGCCCTCGCGATAACTGCATAATAGTGTAGTGTAGCAAATTAGTTAGGTAGGAGTTGTAACTCTGGTCCTGACAAATGTGATAATGTGTGTGTGTGTGTGTGTGTGTGTGTGTGTGTGTGCGTGTGTGTGTGTGTGTGTGTGTGTGTGTGTGTGTGGAGATGAATGATTTTGAGTCCATTCACACCAGTACACCTGCCATTGGCCTACTTTAACATGCCTGCTGATGTCAGTCACGTAGAAATAATCCTTTGGCCAAAATTCAGCCCTACAAGCTCTGTGGAGCTCATGATATCTGCATAATACTGTAGTACAATAAATTAGTTAGGTAGGAGTTCTAATCCTGGTCCTGGCAACTATCATAATGTGTGTGAGAGTGTGTGTGTGTCTTTGTTGACAGCTGATTTTGTGGTTGTTCACACTTCCTACACTTCCCTCTCCCCTCCTTTAGCACTGCAGCTGATGTCACTCACCTTCAAAGATACCTTTGGACAACTTTTCAACATGTAATCTCTGTGGCGCTTGTGATAACTGCATAATACCATTGTGTAACTAAGTAGTTAGGCAGGAGTTCTAATCCTGGTCCTGGCAACTGTGAGAGTGTGTGTGTCTTTGTTGACACCTGATTTTGTGGTCATTCACACTTCCTACACTTACCTCTTCCCTCCTTTAGCACTACACCTGATGCCACTCACCTTCAAAGATACCTTTGGACTGCTCTTCCACATATAAGCTCCGTGGCACTTGCATTAACTGCATAATACCATAGTGCAACAAACTAGTTAGGTAGGAGTTCTAATCCTGGTCCTGGCAACTGTGAGAGTGTGTGTGTCTTTGTTGACACCTAATTTTGTGGTCATTCACACTCCCTACACTTCCCTGTCCCCTCCTTTAGCACTGCAGCTGATATTACTCACCTTCAAAGATACATTATGACAGCTCTTCAGTATATAAGCTCTGAGGTGCTTGTGATAACTGTATAATACCATAGTGTAGCAAACTTGTTAGGTAGGAGTTCTAATCCTGGCCCTGGCAACTGTGATAATGTGTGTGAGAGTGAGAGTGTGTCTTTGTTGACACCTGATTTTGTGGTTATTCACACTTCCTACACTTCCCTGCCCCCTCCATTAGCACTGCAGCTGATGTCACTCACCTTCAAAGATACCTTTGAGCAGTTCTGTAACATATATGCTCTGTGGCACTCATGATAACTGCGTAATACCATAGTGCAACAAACTAGTTACGTAGGAGTTCTAATCTTGGTCCTGGCAACTGTGATGATTAGTGTGTGTCTCTGATGACACCTTTGAAACTTAGTACTGACATGTGTGTGTGTGTGTGTGTGTGTGTGTGTGTGTGTGTGTGTGTGTGTGTGTGTGTGTGTGTGTGTGTGTGTGTGTGTGTGTGTGTGTGTATAATAACAGGATTCATTGCAGTGTGGGTTTTGCTACATTTTCATATTGAGGACCCATATGTCCCAATGTCACATTACAAGGCCAACAGATGTCAAAGACTGTAGAGGTTGTTGTATACAATCCACAGCCATAAATGTATATATAGGCAACCATTATAATAACCAGAGATCTCTCTCCACCCACAGATCATACACAAATAAGCTTTGCTCTTTCTCTCATCCTTTCTTTCTTTCCCTCTCTCTCTCTCTCTCTCTCTCGCCCTCTCTGGTAGATGTGGAAAAATGCATCTGTTTTGCATAGACAGGAGCTTGACATTGGTAGGTAATGCTCATGATCAGCTGATGGTCTGTGCTTTAATTGGAGTCCTCCACCTGCTAATTGCATGTGGAACAGCTGTGGAATCATTCCTATAGCCAATTGCATGGAAACACACTCCTATAAGTAAGCACTGCAACTGGGTGTTGGCTTTCTCCTTCACTGTGAGCAGGACATAATGTGAGTGTGTGACAAACAGTATCACAGATGGTATTTGGAAATACCTCTTACAACAAACACTGTGAAGACAGGCCAACAAACTGGAGAGGGATGTTCCAGACATGGGGACAGAATGTAAGTATTGCTGTTCTACATTTGAAGCAATGTTGGTTTAACAGGGTTTGTGTGGATATGGCTGTTCTGCATGATTTAAAGTCTGGCATGACAGTGTTATGTGGTCGAGAAAACTCTCACCTGTAGGACTATCTGCAGACTGGACAGAGTTTGGAATCTAAGATTTGGTGTGTCACTTACACATTTGCTATCTTTATAAATGCAGTAGCATACTCTGATGATTGTAGTCAGTAAATGGTAACATTCATGTGTTACTGACTTCATATCCCTCAGAAGAGATATGTCACAACAAACCCTTTTACACCAGCAATGTTCTCAGTTTATAACTGCAATATGTCAATACTGTCTTGTGTTTCTGCCTCTGACCCCCACGTCTGTCACCCTTTGTTCATATGTCATGCAGTAAGAGGTAGACATGTACAGTATGCCATTATTTACTGACATAATTCCTGATATCAAGCCAGTGATATGTCAGACTCCCAGACATGTATTGTATAGGATGCCTAATATTCGAAGACAAAACCTGGACATTCTGTTGTAGTCTGTACAGTAGTGGGGTGTATGTACTTATGGTGATTGTTGACAAAGTGTCTCTATTATGTAGCCGTGTATTGTGATTATGTTATTTGGCCTGTGTACAGACTGGGGTAGATGTCAGAGTTCTTGGTTCTGTTCTATCCAACGCTGCATGCTGCTCCAGTTTCTGATACCCGATCAGCCTATATGTTTGTAGGACCAGACAGAGACATGTTCCATACCACAATCAGGCGTCTGACTACACTGTGAATTGGGCCAGTATATGTAGGGTTAGTGTGTGAGTGGCAAACATGATGATGATGACTGTGGTTCACACAGTCCATATACTGTACTATTTTAGGCTTACCATTATGTGACTGTGACTGTGTTGAGATTGGTTGTGGATACTTTCACACTGGTGTCTGTTACTCTGTGCTGTTACATGCCTGCAGTGCCTGCTATATTTATAATTACATGTGTATTCCCTCATAGGTAAATTGGGTTAGTGTTGTGGCAGTCTGCCTGTATTGTAGACAGTGTTTGGTGACATGCCTAGCAGCTCAGTGTATTTACCCTAGTGTGATGTTATGTC
The DNA here is from genome assembly GCF_019279795.1 of Protopterus annectens. Classification (NCBI taxonomy): domain Eukaryota; kingdom Metazoa; phylum Chordata; order Ceratodontiformes; family Protopteridae; genus Protopterus; species Protopterus annectens. Next base: position 42,996,145 of record NC_056744.1, on the reverse strand, counting down.
CAGATATTTGTCAGATGTACTGCTGCCTGGCCATCATACGTGTTGTGCATTTCTGTCAAAGCAGTGGGCTGATGTGAAGATGTATGTCACTAACTAGTGGGAAGTATGTGGCTTGGGACCTCTGCTCCTCCAGTTAATATGTGTTAGGACAGACAGGAGGCTGTGAATGCATCAACTTTGTGAGCTTATCTAGTCCAGTATGTGTGATATATCCCCATTTTCATGGCTTTAAACATCCCCTTTGTCAAGCTCGTTCCACATTTCTTGCACTAAGGAGTTCTGTGTATACCTTCTGTGTGATGCCCGCGCCCTAGCCCAGCAATCAAGGAGCCTCAATCCTCACCAGTAACACCAGAGAAGGCATCTCATATGAGAGGAAAGGATAAACAATACACACAGTAAAGTGAAATTTCCCTTAAGTGCACACAGATATCACAGTCAGTCTGGGGCTGGCTGTTCCCTTGCTCTCCAGGTCCCCAATAAGACTCCCCACTGGCACAGCTATAGAGTCCAGATCTCAGCCTAGCTGGCAAGCTAACCTCCAGTACCCTCTCTGTTCAACCAGTGCTTCGTGTCCCTGCCCAAGTAGCTGACACACACACACACGTTGAGATAAATATTTATACAACTTCACAGACACTCCTGGGAAAGGCTGACACAGATTCTCCAGCTGTGCCCCTATACCCAGACTATATGGTAGTAATTCCTGCCACCACCAGCTAATAATTATCAGCTATCCAAAGGCCCTTAAAAGGGTGTCCAATTATTACTGTGGAATATTATTATCCAATTGGTAGTATAGTCCAGGGCTAAAGCTATTATGAGTGGCTTAGACAGTAAACTCTATAAATATGCAATCTACTCTAGAGCTTAACTTCTCTACATAAACCAGCCACAGTTAAAAGGGTTTTAAAATATTTAATAATAAATACTAAAAACACAAGGCAATACTACTACACCACAGTGCTATTCAGGAGTTCAGAAATCACATAAAAACTTAAAATAATTCAGTAGTACAGTTCTGACATAACAGAAAAACACTTAGTCTAACTTTCTTCTAATTTCCTAGCTATTACTACAAGAAAACATACTTCTAAAATAACTTACTTAAGACAACAGGCAGAGTGCTAATGGGTTAGATATCCAAGATCAAAATGTTTAATAATCTTTGGTTCTCACTGTTTAAATTGAAACTGCAGTTCTGATAAAACATTACATCATTTGTTTACACTTTTCTGGTTCCCAGGCTGACAGATACTGCCTTTACATTATTTTACACTTAGAGTAATAAAGGACATTCCACATGTAAATTCTGGTCATCAACTTTAGCCTTAAAACAATAGGCAGGATGCTTACTCCAAACTCATCGACTCCAAGTTCTAGCTTCAAAAGGAATAGACATACAATAATTTTAATTTCAAAGGACCAATAAGAAATGCTTGACTTTGTTTTTCTTACAGCAGATAGCAATGTTGCCACATTGTTGAAACAGCATTTCTTTACATTTAAGACACAAGCCTGTATGTTACATTTATATTTACAAATGCCAGAATTATGTATCAAATTCTATTTGACTAGGCTGGCAGCCTTCAGCCTTCTCTACCAGTCATCACACCAGGTAAGAGTGTTACAGATGCAAATGTTGATCCACAAGTGTTGATGGAGCTCTGCACTGAGATGGAGCTACATTGTGTCTATGTTCACCTATAGATAGATGCTCCACACCAGTGGTCACCCCCTCATTGGTCAGGTCTGACCATAAGCAAATCACCCTTGACATCTACATCCTACACCCACCCTCCAGTAAGGAAATCTCTTTAAAAAACTTCTCCAAGGCCAATTTCATGCTACTGAAGTCAGAAGTGACAAACATCATGACACCCATGCAGAAGGGATCTGAAAGTTCAACTGCAGAATCCTACACTAAGGCACTGTATGAGTACATCCACTCATGCATGAATCGTGCCATCCTAAATAGAACCAAGATGCTCTCCTCCAAAAAAAGGAAGCCATTCCGGTGGTCCCCTGCTATAAACAAACTATACAACAGAAGGAAGAAACTGTTGCAGAAAAGAGGAAAATCCCAGGATGCAAAAAACTCCCTCACCAGCCTCAGTAAGAAGCTGAGATCCCTCATAAAATCCTCAAAAGCTAGTTATGAAAATAAAATTGCCAAAGATTCCAAAGACAACCACAAGGCATTCTATAGTTATGTCAAGAATCTAAATGGCAATGCTCAGATCTGCTCTGAGCTTCAACAGAATGGCATTAAATATACTGATCCTAAGGATATTGCCAATATCCTGGCAGATCAATTAAGTGCCAACTTCACCCCCCCTCACTCCCTAAAGGGCCCATCTCAATACCAAAAGATTGCCAAATTCCAGTAATCACAGCCACACAGGTAGAAATTGCACTCTCCAAAGCTAAGAATACAGCATCCATGGGACCAGATGACATCCCAGGCTGTGTACTACATGAACTACAAAATTAACTGGCATCTCACCTAAGTGTCATGTTTAATCATAGCCTCACCTTAGGATTCATGCCCACTGAGTGATGCACAGCAGTTATCCCACTCCACAAGGGGAGATCCACCTTGAATCCCGGGAACTACCATCCCATCAGTCTGACGAGCCTGATCTGCAAGGGCATGGAACACATTATCATGGAACTTATAAACAAAGACACTGGCAACCTTCAAACACTGGACCCCACCCAGTTAGGGTTTGTGAAGAGCCGATCTTGTCTCCTGAACCTGATTGACTTCTTCGAATCAGTCTCTAGAGCTGTGGACAAGGGTAAGGTGGTCCACACAGCCTATCTGGACCTCGACAAGGCCTTCGACACCATCCCCCACTCTGGAATCATAGATAAACTTACTAAGCTGGGCATAAATACCTACATCACTCGATGGGTTGCCAACTGGCTTACTGACACAACCCAGACTGTAAAAGTAGCTGACTCCAAATCCAGCTCCAGACAAGTGACAAGTGGAGTACCTCAGGGTTCAGTCCTGGGACCACTCTTGTTTGGCATCTACTTCTCTGAAGTACAGGCCAACACTAAGGGACTCTGGCTAACAAAGTTCACAGATGACTGCAAACTGGGAGCTATTATTGAATCCCCAAATGATGTGGATATTCTACAAAAGGGCCTTACCTAAAAAAGATGCATGGTGCCAGAGCCATGGGCTCAAGCTTAATGCCAACAAATGTATAGTTATCCCCTTTGGAAAAAAAACATGTACCCATGAATTACCACATAGGTGGTAGTACACTAAACATCAAAAATGTGATGAAAGACTTAGGGACACAGGTGGACAGTGGTCTCACTTTCGATAACCACATCGCCACAGCAGTCAGGAAATCCTTCTATGTGGCACACCTCATCACTAAGGGCTTTTCATCCAGAAAAAGGAGATCATTGTCCCACTGTACTCATCCCTCATTAGACCCATTATAGAGTATAATGCCCTGTTTGGTATCTACCTCACAAGACATCTGCAACAGCTGGAAAGGCCACAAAAATACCTCACTAAAAGAATCACAGGCCTAAAGCAGATGCCATATGCTGACTGTCTAGAAAAACTCCAGCTATACTCTGTGGCATATCGTCTATTCAGAGGCGATCTCTGCTTAACATACAAGGCCATCAACACACTTGATAGAGCACCAGAAACTGGATCTGCATGCAAAGGCAGATATAAAAGGAAACATACCACTTACATCTACCTCCCCAAGAAATAACATATTCACAATACACTGCTACACAATCCTTACAGTCTGTCAACAATAGCCAGAAATACAAAGACCTCCCAACTGTACACACTTCCAAAGAATGTCCAGGCCTTGTCATCATATATAAGGTCTCTTACACATAAAATGTCTGGCAATCTGATACCTAACTGGGATGATATTACGAATTACATCACTAAGTAAGGATGATAACATAACACAATCAGGCATCATACTACACTGTGTATTGGGCCATTATACATATGGGTAATGTGTGAGTATCAAACATGCTGACAGTTTGGTTCACACACTCCTTATACTGTATGCACTTTCACACTGGTGTCTGTTTCTCAGTGCTGCTACATCCCTGGAGTGCCTGGTATATTTGCAATTACATGTGTATTCCCCATAGCAAGATTGCTTTTTGTTGTGTCAGTCTGCCTGTAGTTTGAATATTGCTTGGTGACATGGCTAGCAGTTCAGTGTATTTTGCCTAACGTGATGTTACAATCAGATATTTGGCAGATGTGTAGTGTTGCCTGGCCCAAATAAGCATTGTGTATGTCTGACACATCAGTGGAGAGATGTGAAGATTTACATGACTAACTCCTGGGAAGTCACTAGGCTTTGGACTTGTGCTATTCCACTCAATAAATGCTGGAGCAGACAGGATGGTGTTACTGCATCAAATGTGTCAGCTCATCTACACCAGTATGTCAGATATCTCCACATTTTCATGGCTCTCCCCACCCTTTGCCAAGCTTGGTTATGCTTTCTTGCACTAAGCTGTTCTGAGCATACCTGTCACCAACCAGATTGTTACAGGCTGTCCACGTTTATTGCCCATATTTCTGGTCTGTTGAACAGTATAATTTTATGCCTTTCTGTGGTGAATCACTGTCATCATGTGGGGATGTCTGTCAGTATATGATGACATACATTACAGTTTCATAACTGACATCCTTCTGAACATGTATGCTGACACACACCATGTTCCTATAGTGACATTCTACATTTATACCTGCAGGATATACATTGTGTCCCTAGTGCTGGTCCACTGCCCCCTTCCCCCCATTTTGTAGCCTTTGTCCAGATTTCCTGCACTTAGGGGTGAGGAGATATGGTGCTGGGTATAACTGCACTACATGTTATGCACATATATTTATATACATATATATATATATATATATATATATATATATATATATATATATATATATATATATACACACACACACACACACACACACATACACACACACACACACACATATATGTGTGTGTGTGTGTGTGTGTGTGTGTGTGTGTGTGTGTGTGTGTATGTGTGTGTATATGCATATATAGCTATATCTGCATATATATATATATATATATATATATATATATATATATATATATATGTATATATATGTATAGATATTTATGTACCTAGATATCTATTTATATATATATATATATATATATATATATATATATATATATATATATATATATTATGTTAATATATATTTATCCTTATATATATATATATATATATATATATATATATATATATAGTTACATGCCTATTGATATTACCGTATATTTCTTGTTTGATATCTACACATTATATTATTTTATGATATATATGTACATTGTCTATATGTGTAATTTTGTATGTACGGCTACATATACCTGATGCATACACTTTTCATATGCATCCATACACATCTATAGTTATATATTTATATATTACAAACATGCTGGTTCACAGTGTTTGTTCCATAGTATTCTATACCTGTATTGAATGATATATTAAAAAAAAAAAAACATTCAGTTGTGCAGTTCTGATGGAGTAGTGGTGTACAGGGCCCTGGAAAGGACTGATTATTTTGTTGCTGGGCAGAACAAGGGCTGTTGGATACAGAGTGATTAAGGCACTTTTAAGCAGTTGTAAGCGGGTTTGCACAGGTTGAGGTGCGGTAAGCTATGCTAACGTCTGGTTAAATATGCTTACCTTAAAAGTGCTTAGTCTGTGTAGGCATTGCTTAGCGACACGTAAACAGGCTTAATCCCACTTACTACTGATTAAAAGTGCTTACTCCCACTTACCCCCGTGCTAATTTCTTTAAAAGAAAAGTAAAAAGGGGTGACAGGAAAGTGGAGAAAAGGGGGGCACAAAGAGGGAATGATAATAGGAAAAGTAGCTAGGGTTGTGCAGGATGGCTGTAGGAAAGGTCCTTAGCTGTCCATTTCTTCTAATGCAACAGCTGTGTATATATACTGAATTTGGAGGTATATTTGGACACTCAAACCCCTGAGAGAGGGGTGAGGACAACAATAATGTGCTGTGAAGCCAATTAGACCAGATTACGTGTGTCCAGTGGACACGTGTGTAAATTGGACAGCTATGTATGGGGCAAAATTTTTTTGGGGGAACATATTGCCCTTTTTTTTAAGGTGAGAGTGGGATGTTAGGGAAAGATAGTAGGTATATTTGGGGAGGTAGGTTAGATAGGAAGACAGACAAGACAGACAAGACAGCATACAGGGAGGTATATGACACATTTGGGGGTAAACACTTTGGATGGGGAGGGATATTTGGAAATCGGAAGCCATAAGCCCTTAAATGGAAACAGTGGGACTGCGGTCCCCACCCATGGGCAGTCACCATTGCACCTTCATGACCCCGAAGGTGGCTGCGTTGGGGGCTGGGCAGAAGGGGCAGGCTGACCCTCTAATTGAGCCACACGGTCCTCAAGCTGGCAGATATCGAAACTCCTTTCGGAGCTCACTATGCATCAAACCCCGGACCTGGCTTCGGGTGACAAGATCCTGTCTGTACCCACTCCCGGGGATGGACAAGCCCCATCCCCTGAGGTGGTTCAACCCTAAAGTGGTGCAGGACCAGCGGAGGAGGAGGAGGTCCCGGGGTGGGTCCCAGACATGCTGGGGCCCGGTGCCATGGCCAGACGAGGAGGGAGAGGTGGGTCCGCTGGAACCGGCCTTCCCAAACGTGCTATGGTGTTACAGTTTTAGAACATATGTGGGTTAGTAATAGTCAACACAATCCAGGATTAGTTATAACAACATGCAAAGATATTCCCATTAACCCAAAACAACAGATTTGGAACACTCGCATAGCAAACAGAGCGCATGCATATATGGAACCACAGTGGCCATTACAATGGCTTGCAGGTTACATTGATAGCAACAGGCCACCAATTATAATATTAATGCACAAACTCTGCACAAAGCTTGACAACACGGGATACAAATAGGGACATATTTTGAATATTGCTCTTATAAACTTGAGAGTTGCTAGATTAACAGGATTTATTTTAATATACATTTTCTGAAGGATTAGAAGTCTGAAACTCAAATGTATGTCATTATTTAGTGACTATAATTCTGAGATCATCCAAGTGATTTGCCAGGGAGAAAGAGGAACAGGCCAAAATTATGAGCCAATTATCTGGGCATTCTGCTAAAATCTGTACAATTGAGAGGTGTGATTAAGCATATAGCTTACTACCAATCCCAGGATTCAAACCATGGCTGTGTGCTAACAATACAATAATTTGCGCTTTATCAAAGTGAGCTATTTAGAAACTGCTGTCTGTTTCTTCAGAGTTTTCTGTCTAGGTCTGTCTTGGTTGTATAATCTAACCTTGTGCTTACAACATTCTTATACAGACATTCCTAGACATATTTATTATGTAACACAGTGTGGGTAACAGTGGTTAACATAACATTACTATTCAGAGAATGCAACACTAAATGGCATACAATACCAGAGTAAACAAAACCAGTCCATGATTTAGAACTTTATTGCCAGGCAGTTACAGTTTTCTTATCTGAAAGACCTGTGGAGGGAATGTTTGTTAACACTACCTGACTGTTTCTACACATATTCCCAGATTCCTTGTTAAAATTATGATATGCATACAGCTTACTACCACGCCCAGGATTTGAACCATGGCTGTGTGTGCTAAAAATGCAACAATTTATGTTTCATCAGAGTGAGCTATTTAGAAACTGTTGTTTGCTCCTTTAGAGTTTTCTGTCCAAGTCTGTCTTGGTTGTATAATCTAACCTTGTACTTACAACATTCTTATACAGACATTCCTAGACATATTTATTATGTAGCACAGTGTCGGTAAGAGTGGTTAACATAACATTACTATTCAGAGAATGCAACACTAAATGGCATACGATACCAGAGTAAACACAACCAGTCCAGGATTTAGAACGTTATTGCCAGGCAGTTATGGTTTTATTTAAATATCACCTGTATGGGACTATTACTGTCATATTGTCTGGTTTATTCAGTACAACCCATACACAGTTTTTATACTGCCAGGTGACTTTCTACTACTTTATATTTATTACTTTTTTTTGTTTTAACGAGCATTCTTCTTTAAGAATGCCCTTTGCGTCCAGTCGCACAGACGCAGACACTGAGATTGTTTATGTTTTCATGTTCTGCCCAGGTGAAATGGAATTTGAATTTCATAGGATAACATTTGAACTGAGTAGCAGCTGCTGTATACCATCACAAATGGTCTGTCAAGTGAGAGGTATGTGTGATCAGCCGTAGCTTGAAATGGTGCAGCCTGACACATGCAGTGAGCAATGTACTGTGAAAGGCTGGCTTTAGGAGTTCTCTTATTTTAGTGTGTTCTGATTGTACAATTATTTTCTGTTGAACAGCTTTCATTCCACACAGAAGTTAATGATTGTACTTAATTGTGATGGTACTTTATGTGAAGAACTGTATAGTTTTGAAAACAAAGTTTTTTTTTTTTTTTTTTTTTTAGTAAAATTGATTGAGCAATCATCTTTCCTTATATACTGCTGCAACACCCTATGACTTTGTCTATGTGGATGTTTTTCCCCAGGGTGTCATTTGCTATTTGGCAATGTTTGGCTTCTTTAGAAGTCGATGTGACAATGACTTGATCTGTTACTTTGGCAATCCTTGGCTCAGTGCATTGGTATATGCTGCTTGTTAAGATTTTTTTTTCTTTTTATTTCAGGGACTGGGGCTTTGGCTTCTGAAGATTGATAACATGCTAGCAAAAATGTGCAGCCCTCATTTTGCTGATGTACTTTTATTAAAAACTTGTTGAACACTGCAAGCTTGAGTGCTTAGATGTGCCAACATGGCAATTCAGTCATCTAACATGTTAAGGTTTGAAGTTACTGCTAAAGCTGCGTTTTGGAAACCTGCATTTTATTATTTTTGTACTGTTCATTGTTCAAAAGGCACTGAAACTGCATTCACTTCTAAATTGTTAAGTATTAGCCATAATAAGATTTTCCATACCAATATTAGTCATTTAATAAAAAAGTTTGAGCAATTAAAGGTTGCATAATCAAGCAGTGCATTACAATCTGAACATAATTTTAAATGCTGTAATATGTTTTGTTTACTTATTGCGATTGGAAGAGCATTGTGCATGCTTATAAGCAGCTAAAGCTAGTTTTATTTTACAGGTATGTACATTTTGTCCACCTCCCCAATAATGTGTGTGCACCTTTGTCATTTTAAATCGCTTTTGCCTTTCGAAGTCTGAATTTCAGTCAGTCATCCTGATGATGGTTTGATTATTATTATTTTTTTTTTTTTGCTTCCAAATTAATTTAAAATTTAATGTTTTTTCAACAGTTCATTGTTTTATCACTTTTTGTGTCCATTATTGTAGTAAATATTACACACTAAATGGTACCATACAGTGCAAAGTTAAAAATTAAACAAAAAGGCAAACCTACCTGTGTGCATTGTTCACAGATTACTGTTGCTATTTTATAAAGTTATGTGGTTTTGAGGAGCAGCATTTTCTGCTTGCCACTCCTTTTTGATGAATGAGTACTTATTTTCAGCACTGAGGAATAGATGTGATCTTTAATACTAACATTTGTTTTTTTTAGCTTTTTTCCCCAGTACCTGTGGTCTAACAGTCCCAGTATGTGTTGTGCAGGTCCAGTGTTGTAGAACCTCTATGGTACTTACAGTATCTTTTCCCTCTCGCTTGTCTTGTTAGAAGCTACTACATTCCTCCTATTTTTTGCAGTGATGGCTAGGTGAATTCTAGTTAACTGGTATCCACAAATAGGAGGGATGTGTGCTGGCATACAGCAGTTGGGTGTACTGGCTGCAACCAGACACACTGGGGCTATAATGAGCATCTTTGTAGTCTGAAGAATGGAGATTGGTTAAGTGCCTTGTTGCAGTAGTTGTATTTTAGTTGTAGTTAAGTGCCAAGTGGGAGATCTAGAAACATCTGTTAAGAAGTTTCTAATTGTCGGGGCACTACAGTGCACTTTTTTAATAAAAAGGCAAAGATTCTTTTGGCAAGTTCAGATGGAGCTTGTTTCATCTCTTTCCAGATAATGTTTTGAAAGTCTGGTCTGTTTTATTTGGGGGGGGGGGGTAGATCATTGTTATACAGCATTTATTTTATATACCCCTTATTACACATACACACACAGGTTCTGTTTTTACTTTATAAAATAGTTTATTTACAACTGATACTATAAACAAAGAAAGTGGAAAAAAGTGGCAAAAGTAAACTGATAACCAAAAATAAGGCACTGGAAGGTTCACCAGAATAAAATCCACTGTTTTATTGATCGCACACGATATTAAAAAATGTAAAACACATCCAGAACACATTAACTGTATCACCGCATTTTCGTCACAAAAACTTCTTCAAATGAGTTGAAATGATCAATAAAACAGTGGATTTTATTCTGGTGAACCTTCCAGTGCCTTACAACTGATACTATACCTTTTAACTGCACTTTTTCGGCTCAAAATTGTGCTCTGTCCATCTTTAAAACTGGTGATTGTGGGAGAAAAGGTGGTGACTTATATTTAATAAATAATGACAATAATTAGAGTTCTAGACTTTTTTACTTCAGACAATTTTTATTAATCCACATTCTCTGATTCTGTTGGTACCAAAGTTAATAGTACTAACATTTTTATGGGTCCCTGATTATTTCATGATTTATCCGATTTTGGAGAGAAGCGGTTGAGAAGGTGAAACCTATGACTGAAACACAAACCAAAAGCTTCTGGTATCCCCAGTACCCCCCCCCACACACACACACACACACACGTAGTCCTCCTCACTGGAACAGTTATGGTCCTTTTCCTGTGAAATCTCCGGAACATAGCAAACAAAATATGAACACATTAATAATGATTTCAGACTTTCTGGAGTACAGTATTATATAGAAAAGCTACAAGAAACTGACTCCTAGAAAATGGGGTTTATGCATGCAGCACTTAACGCAATTAAAGTACAGCAAAACAGAAATCACATCCTTCAAGGCATAGCATATTCTTTCCTTCATGAAACACTGAAATATAAAGTTGTTTGCTAGCAGCAACCTTTTCATTAGTTAAAGATCTCTTTAATATAAAATTATTCATTTGACTATTACTTCTGCAGAGATTGTGTGCATATTGACTGATATTAGTGGGCTGTAATGACAGAAGTTTGAATGGCCTTTTATGGTTGAAATGTTCTGAATTGGGCAGTTGTGTCATTGGTTCATATGTTTTGTTTCATTACTTAGTGGAAAATGTTCAAAACTATAAATTTAAAACATGCTCTAACAAGTGATGCTGTATTATACAAGATATATAACTTAATTATTATATATTATAATTTAATACAACCAGGAAGGTGAATCAAAATAATTTTTGCATGGTCCTAAAAATGTGAACAAGGGGCCTGTGATTTGAAAACAGCCCAAAGGTAAACTTAATCTGCCACTGGCCAGATGCATTTTCTTTGAATGTAGGTTTCCATGATGTTTTACTGAATGTGAGTTTCAAAGGCAGACAGGTTTTAATGCTAAGTCTGTTTTCATTGTGAGACTGTATTGCTTTGTTTAGCAAATGTCTATCAGTGTTTGTGCTATAAAATTTTAAATAAAAGTTTTAAATTAAATCCAAATATTTGCAATTGTTGTAGAAGTAAAGCAGAAGACAGTATGCACACAGAGTTTTGAGCAGTGTTTATGGCAACTGGGGGAAAAATGGAGAAATAGCCAAGTAATAGGACACTGGAATGGCTGTGGGGGGGGGTGTATCAAAATTATACGCATTTTGCTTTCATGTAGGTGTCCAGAATTGTTGACAAGGAAAGTTGGCAACCCTACTCGAGATGCAGCTTTTGCAACCTACTGGCATCGGCTTCCTGATTCACAGCCCACTCAGCTGCAGCTGTAAAGGGAATAGAGAAATATTTAGGCATACCTATCCATCACATACACAGGCTGGACTTTGGTAAACAGTTATTGATATGAATACTTACACACTGCTGGGACATCACCCCTCTGCCTTGCTTCTTGGACCCACTCATCCAAGAGCTCCCTCTTTCTCCACTTCAAGTCAGCATAGTGGTGTCGGACCTGCTCACCAGTCCGAGGGATACCAGTGGCACTGGTGAGATCATGGGCGAGATGGTCCAAGGCTTCTGCTTTATATTGGAAGCCCTGGTACTGGCCCTGCAGCAGTCTCTCATCATGTTTTTTTTTTACCAGGAGTTCTACCATGACCTTGGACTCCTGTATGCCCCAGCACTGCACCCAGAAGCACATGCCCACACCAACACCTGCTGTACTGCCTACAGTGGGAATCTGCAACCAGTTATGAGCTGTATTCCTGCCTGCAGGGTTTAAATATGGCCGATTTCCCACCCTTTGCCATAATTGGATGGTTTTGAATAAGCTGAGCTACGCTAAGCTATGGGCAAACCTGCTTAGCTAGGGTTGGCAGTGCTTAAAGGGGCAGGTTCAGCATTGCTTACCAATGGGTAAATCCACTTAGCTGTGCTATTCATCGCTTAGTATTCATATGTACACAATGCTTACACCCGGTCAGCAAAGCTGTGCAATGCTAAGCATTGCTTATTTTTTATGTTATAGACTATCTGCTATATGGGATTTATTCATCATTCATTACATATTATAAATTTGTTTACTGTCCCTGACATCCCCCAATATTCCTTTATTACATTTGTTCATGTGTGACTATACTGTATGGGGCACTTGTGTTTATATGGGAGTTTCACAACTTTATTAAACTGACACCTCACATCTGGACCTACTACAGTACAATGGGTCTGTGAAGTGCATTAATAAAACTCTGACATCTGTGCTAAAGAAGGTCATGAGACAGAATGACAGGAAACGGGATAAGTTAATTGTCTACCTCCTTACTAAAGAAGAAGTACCCCAAGCTTCATTAGGATTTACCCCTTCTGAGATCCAGTATGGAAGATAGTCTAAGAAATTCCTAAACATAACAAAGGAGATTCTGGAAGAAGAAAATTCCTCATTAAAAATGTCATAGTACACTTTGAAAAATGTGTACAATGGGCTAATATCATTATGACAATTCTTAAGGAACATATGCAAAGGGGACAAGTGATTCAGCAGAGGTCATACAGTTAAAATGCTTAAACTAAGAATTATTGAGGACCCTATGTTGAATGGAACAGTCCAGCTTATCCTATCTGGATGGCTCCATAAGATTTTGATATGCTTTCTTAAAAAAAAAACTCAGTGTCTAATGCATAGAGTGGATTAGCTCATAAAGAGGCCAGGTAAAGCATGTTTTTGACCTTCATAGACCTCACTAAGGTTTACTTGCAAATTTTCCTCATCTCTTATGGCTGAGTGAATATAGCATTCTCCACCACTGAAGGCCTTTTTAATTATAAGGTCTTGCCCTTTAGACTTCATAGAGTTTCTCCCACTTTACAGAGTCTTGTTAATAAGATTCTGCAACTTCATCCAAGATACTTAACAGCATGCGTACCTTAACGATTTAGCAATTTAGTCAGAAGATTATCAATCACATTTATCCAAATCCAGCTACAGAGATAGGGAGCTAAGTGTGTCTTAGACAAGACATTCTGGGTGTTTATTTACATGGAAACATAAATAGGGAGTAACATCAAGTAAACAAAAAGAAAAACAGTTATTCATGATCTCTTAGAGTCTTTTACAAAGTCTAGTTCAGCAAAACAGTCCTTCTTGCACTGCTAGGTTCTTTTCAGGAGTTCAGTGCAGTGGTTAGCATTGTCACCTCACAGCAAGAGGTTTTCCGGTTCGATCCTCGGCTGGGATGCCTTCTGTGCGGAGTCTGCATGTCCTCACTGTGGTCATATGGGTTTCCTCCGGGTGCTCCGGTTTCCTCCCACATCCCAAAGACATGCTGCAGGTGGATTGGACACTCTAAATTGACCCTAGGTGTGAGTGTGTGTGTGTGTGTGTGTATGTGTATGTGTGTGTGCCTTCTGTAGAAGGTTGGGTGCCGGGCTGGCAACTTGACACTGTAAAACTCCACTGCCAATCATGAGTGGACAGTGATCGGCTGTGGCGACCCCTAACAGGGAAAAAGCCAGAAGATTTTAAGAATTTCAGTTTTACAGAATACATATTCTTTCCTCAAATACCTTCATAACAGATTTTGAAGTTTTATTAAAAAAAAAAAATAAAACATCTTTCTGAGGGAGATATATAGACATATTCAGCACTTTCACTTAAAGAAAATAACAAAAAGTTCATGCATTGTTTGGTCAAGTAAAAACTTCTATGGGACTTCCTGAATTCATCCTCAAAAAATATATAGTAGTTCTTTTGATATGGACCTTGCATTAATTTTTCATAGCAGTACTACCTTAGAAAATTTTGCTGCATAATCAATGGTCACCAGATATACTGATGATCCTTACTCAGTTTTACAAGTGGACCTACAAGATCCATTGTCAGTCTCTCAAAACGAATTTCCACAACGGTTAAGGGCATCAAAAGATTCTAAAACCCTGGGTTGAATGCTATCCTTTACCATTGTGGGCAAGTTGCAGTAAACTTTCTGTGTCCTTCATAACATTAGACAAGTAAAATCTTCCTAAAATCCTGTCTTTAGTCTCATCCATTCTTAAATGTCTCCCAAACTGAAGCTATATGCTGACTTAACTAGAAGTGTTCTAAAAGTCCGCAGAAATTAATCCTTCCTTTAGTCTTACATATTCTGAAAAGACCTCCCAAAATGTGAGTATGTGTTAACTTTATGAGTGTAATTAACAGCTGGCTCAGTATCTGTTCTTTATTTATGGTTACCAAGGAGCCTAGGCCATTACTTAGTTTAAAGTACTGGGTATGAAGTGGACCTATTCTTTTTCTTTGTTTCCTCTTCATCTCTTTGTATGGTCTGTATAACTGGTTATTGTATTATCCTCCCACCATGCCTTCTTTGCTCCCCCATACCACCTTACTCATGTGCTAACAGTAACCCTGCCACTACCCTTAACCCCAACCATACTCATTACCTAACAAAACCCTATAAATAACAGTCCCACTACACAAAATAATCACAGACACACACTTCACATAGATCACACATACACAATGCTAAATCTATCCATTTACCTTGCTCTTACTCTAATTCTAACACAGAAACACTTGTACACACAATCCACAACCATCACAACCCCCCCACACACACACACACACACACACACACACACACACACACACACACACACACACACACACAATTCTAAATGCATCCCATTCTCTAGACCTTATTCTAACTCTAACCCACAAACATTTGGACACGCTCCCACCTCTAATGACCAAAAGTTTTGACATTACAAAAACTGCCACTCATTGTAATCACAAACACATCCCACACAGCAAAGTAGCAGTCGATGGTCCATTGTTCAAAATATCCTGCAATCAGCAAGCAGAGATTCTGATAAAAAATAGACAGCAGCAAACTGTCATTGGAACACATGCTCGACATTTTACTGTATTATATATAAATAAATATACATGCGTGTGTGTACATGAACATTTCTCTCTCTCTCTCTATATATATAAATATATATATATATATATATATATACATATATATATATATATATATATATATATATATATATATATATGGTTCTACCTGATACACTGCACACACCACAATAACAATTAAAACAAAACACATCCCATTCCACAAACCACACACACAAATATATATATATATATATTTATATATATATATATATATATATATATATATATATATATATATATTTATATATATATATATATATATATATATATATTTATTTATATATATATATATATATATATATATATATATATATATATATATCAAAGCATGCAGCATGATATATCGACCATTCATCATATCATACAAAAAACAAAGTGACACTTAATACATAGAAAAAGGTAAGACATTACTTTTTCTAGTGCACTATTCATAATCCAAAATCATGCTGTTCAGATTTACCTGAATAATGGTATTGTTATGGGAAGAGCACTTTTTTAAGTTAAGAAGGTCATGGTTAGTATTAGGGTTAGTATGCATTACTAAGTTGGGTAGGTGGGCTTTGATACTTTACATATATATATATATATATATATATATATATATATATATATATATATGAACAGATGTATATATATATATATATATATAGAGAGAGAGAGAGATAGTTATATATCTCTATATAGATTAGTTATATCTATAGCAAATCTATATACAGATAGTTAGATATGTGTGTGTGTATCTGTTTGTGTGCACATGTGTGTGTGTCTATATATATATATATATATATATATATATATATATATATATATATAAATATATGGAGAGAAAAAGAGATTTACATATCCCTGGGTCAAGGCTGAAAAGAGTTTTTTGTTCACTCAGTTTACATTGCAGACAAACCTTTTAACCTTAATCTTTTAAATATGCACACAGGCACATATCTTCATATTTATTACATCTGCACAAACAAATGACTTTGTGCATATGAGGATACAAACCATACTCAAAGAACTGCATGTACATTTACACATGAACAATGGCAACCATTGATGTATGCATACTTAACATATTTTGTACATCAATACTTTGCACTTATTCAATAAAAAAGTGTTTTGCTATCATAATTTTGAAGCCCACAATTCTGATACCATATATTAATAGAACAAAACATTAGAAACCACATTGCCTAAAAATCTTGAATGCCAAATCCCCTTAAAAGTATGAATCCAGGAACAAGTGCTAATATATATCCTGCAGGGGATTGGACTCAGGAATGTCTGCTAACATGTGGCCTGCAGGAGGGAAAGTCCAGGAGTTCAATATTGTGTCTTCAACGTTTTGGACTTTCAGTATTATGGTCTAAGGATTATGGGTTTCAAGACTGCGGGCTCTGAGACTGTGGTAGTAAACTATAAAACACTGTCAGTATGGCAAATGCTGCATATACCAAGCATTCGCAACTATGACTTCATATAGGCAAACAGATAAACAATCTTATTGTTTAGATAAAAATGCTCCCTAAATCATACTCTGGGTACACTAATGTGAGTCTGCATACTGCACCTGTTCACTTACAAAAAATACAAATTATATTCAGGTACATACAAACACATTATTCTATAGAAATGTTCCCATTAAATATAGCCAATCAATGCCATATACATGATGTAAATGACTTTAATAGAAGAAAATGATCTGAATATCTTTTTTTTACTCGGATAATTTTTTATTTTGAAAATACAACACAACGAGCATTTTATTACAATTAAATAACAAATTGAGTAATTGATTAACTATGTACAATATATTTACATTTAGCCTGACATGAGTAGACTTTAGATAGTATTAGGTTTTAACAGTTGAAAATAAGTCATAACATATTATATATATGCTTTCAGGAGGTGTCTGAATCTGATTGTAAGGTTTCCATCAATGACAAAACTTTTTTTCCACAGATTATTAATTAATGTTTTAGGTGATGTTCATAGTTCTTTGATTTTCATTTCCATTAGTGCTGTCTTCTTCAATAGACACAGACAATCCTCCATGGTAGGTGCCGAGTTAGAGTTCCATTTCCTGGTTATACATTTTCTAGATATATTCTTGGAGGGGAATGCACACCTACATTAAGGGCCTACATGCGAAAGTAGCATTCCTCATTAAGGCAAAACTCCCAGAGGAGTACTAAGCTTTTGAGTGCACTCCCCTGATGCACCTATTTGCACTACATGTCAAAAGACACAGCCTTAAATACTGTGATAACTAGATGCATTGCGTATTATGTCAAGAACATATGATACATATCTTTCAATCTCTTTTTTCCTCTACTGTCTGTTGCTCATCAACCCCCTTCCCAGTCAATTAGCCTATTCATTCCTCAATATAGGGGTGATGTCAAGTGAAATACCCCTGTGGAGGAGTCACAGTGTTACAGATCTTTTGTCTCAAAAAGTGTAGCTCTTTTGCTACGGAGGCCCTTTTAGCAGTAGGAGCATGTGGTGATGTCCAGTTGGGTCAGGCCTAGGTTGCCAGGGGGAAGCCCACCTTACTGGAATGTCTCACAAACAAACACACACACACACACACACACACACACACACACACACACACACACACACACACACACAAGCACACAATATAATTTGTATAGCTCTGTGTAAGATAATCTGTACTGCAAAACATCACAGCATTGAATAGCAACAGAGTAGAACTGAACTTCAAAATGCCATGACTGAAACATGTACACTGCTGGACCCCACCGCCTCATGCTATTCATATATACCAACTCCTTCATCAAACAATTGCAGGGAAAGGACATATTAAGTTATTGTAACAATCTCACACTGGCACTATCAATCAGCTGATCTGTCAAAAAATACAGTCAAAGGAACAGCTGTTGACAAACTAAATAGTATATTTGCAGGCATATATACACATATTATTTCCTACAAACTGCCTTTGTCTGGTAAGCTACCCTTATTTTGTAAACAGCTGATCTTTATTTTATGTTGCCAGAATTCTTTTTACAGTAAAGCAAATTCCAAGATGATTTGTTGACATAACTTTGAGTTGATAAGATTATCATTTTCATATCTAAAATCCTAAACAGTGTTTAATTTAATTTTGCTTGGAAAGATGCTTCTGGGTATTTAAACAATGCCATATCAGTGTAAAATTTCCCTAAATCATGATGAACAGCTAAAGATTTAAAATCTGCTAGAAGAAAGTAAATAGCATAATAGGCCTGCCATTAAGCTACCTTTCTGAAATGGTCGTATTTCATTATTTGCATTTAAAATCAGTATATAAATGTCAATGTGAGCAAGACAAAAAAGGAAGAAAGGGCTGAATATTTCTAAGAATGCTTACTTCATTTTTTGGTACTGTGACTAGAAATTAAATTAACAATAGTATGATGACCTTTCAAACTAAATCTCTCTACATGTAAGTATATAATTGACATACACATTTTATGCATAAAGTAAGTGTCAAAATATAGTTATGGGTGTGAAATGTAAGGAGGTTTCTGCTCTTGCTTCTTTTTATTCTAACTTCTTATGTGGTTTATTCAAAACAACACTAAAAGTATTCATCAGTAAAGTTGTTGTTGTGTACTAAAGTGTCTAATAAAATTTACTTAAGTACTTTTCTTGTAATTAAGAAATAAACGTAGAATGACATAGATGTTAAAATAAGATAAACAGTCTACCAAAATTTATGCAGATGCAAACACTTGTGGTTTAAAATGATACCATGTGCCATAAGTGTTTACTGAAATTCTTTATCTACAATATATCATACCGCTCAACTGTTCAGCTTTTCACAGAATGTCCAGATTTGTGCATCTTATTTTTGGTCTGTTCCTCATAAACTTAGTGGTTTCCTGGATTTTTCTGACAAATCAGTGAGGACTGATTTCATTAAATAATGACAGGCATTTGAAATTTAGACTTTATATACTTCAGAAAAATGCATAACACAATACATTTTATTCTAGTAGCTTTCAAAGTTTATGAGAGCAGTATTTAAAATTTGCCCCTATTTTTTGGCTTTGCCCCTCCCCATTATTTTTGGCTTTGTCCTGATTTTTTGTGCTAAGAGGGTGAGAGGTACGAATGTACCTCTGATTCCATCCATGGATAGGCAAGATCCTCAGATTTTCTCACCTTCCTGGTTATAATATTTATAAATAAATCAAAAGTCTTAGGAGAACATTCATAATGGGCTAAACCATTGAAGACGCACAACCATAAGTACAAAAATCTGACAGAATGTCGAAAAAGCTTGCTCACATGTTTGTATGTATTTAAATGTGGTGTTGGCTTCTACTATTGACAACATCAGATATTTCAACTATGTGATTGTGTGAAATAAAATTTAAATTATGGATAGTGACTTTGTCCTTCTTTAATTTGTGTGTCCCCTGAAAAGTAACACATATGTGCGTAGTTACCTTGAGTAAGGAAGATGTAACTAGTAATCAGAAAATGTCACTTGTAGGCAAATGCATTTACCAATATAGGAACACGAGCTGAAAACGATTTATAAATTATGATGGTTTGTATGGGTGAGACAGACTGGAAATGATAAGGTATACAGGCATATATGAAAGACCTTTGTGTATTTTACAGCTTAAGTGGAAGACAGAGCAAGAAATGAAGATGACTGAATGATAATGTTGATGTTGAAAGATAACAGGACAAGGATATGACTACAAGTCTGATTAAAAACAATTGTTGGAGAGAATTAGAGACAGCCGATATAGGAATTGTGAGTACAGGAAGTGAGCTAAAGTCTCAGAGCAATGAATGGAGTACAAGCCCTATGTGGACGGACTGAGGGTTGGAAGCGTTTATTGAAGGTTATCCGTGCCCTCCAAGAAGCATTCAGCATGGCGATTCACATTATCATTATGTACCACTATCAGAAAGTAGCCTAATCATCAGACCTGCTCCCTAGTCACTGACACTGGCACAGGTCAGAGCCATGGCAAAGCATTAAATACTTCTCTGCAAACTGACACTGTCATAAGAGACCTTGGCACATATGTAGATAACTTTCTTTTGACCACAATGCACATTAATGTCCTGCAGCCTGTTTCAGTGATGGCATTTTGAGGTTCAGTTATACTTTGTTGCTATTCAGTGTTGTGATGTTTTGCAGCACAGATTATCTTACACAGAGCTATATAATTTATAGAGAGAGAGTGTGTGTGTGTGTGTGTGTGTGTGTGTGTGTGTGTGTGTGTGTGTGTGTGTGTGTGTGTGTGTGTGTGTGTGTTTGTGAAAACAATCAGTCTATCTATCTATCTATCTATCTATCTATCTATCTATCTATCTATCTATCTATCTATCTATCTATCTATTTGTCTCGGTGATATTCAGTTAATCTAAAGTCAAAATATTTAAAACTTGTTACTGCCACAATCATCAAGGAGTATTACAGGTCTAAGAGAGACATTGTGCCTCATTCTACATATGCCAAAGATCAGAATGGTTCCTGAGCACCACATGTTATATAGCTGCACCACAAACATCAGATATACAGCCTGCCTACTGACCGTTAACATTACAGTAGTATGGAATGCTAGTAAGGTACTACATACAACCGTCAGAGAGTAACAGATCCTTTAGACAAATTACTTTTCCCAAATCATTAATACAGACAGACAAATATTTGTCAATGCCAGATGTGGACTGCAAAGGAGGAAAACTGCAGCAAAAGTGGTTATTGATATGTAACAATAAAATGAGAAAGTATAAGGCAGTTTGCAAGTAGAAATGAAGCTAGCAATCCTTAGAGCTATTCAAAATGTTATGTTACACAAGGATTATGTAGCAGGCAACATATATTGCTTACCTTGATCTAATTGTTCACATTCTTTCCTAGCTGAGATGTTACGTGTGTTGCTTAGTAAAGCTAGGCACTGTACAATGCATCTAACTCTACATAGAAACATTATCACTGCAATATTAACATGATATTACTGGTACATTAATAGGTAAAACAAACACTGCCAGCCAGGAATTACTGGAACGTTGCTGCTTCTGGATGGACAGTATTTTAAGAATAATGACTGAAGCAGTTTTGCAGTCTAATTTTTTCACTCTGCAGGCAGCACTTTGCAGTTTTAGTTTACTCTCTCAATACAATTGCAAACTGCCGTTGGACAAAAGTACTATTTTATATTAAATAATAATAATAATAATAGCTTTCCTGCACAGTAATTTTCTGCTAAGATATGATTAATATTGAAATTAATTCATTTACTATATTTATTTGTAGAAAGGTACAGTGGGCCATAGCAGTGAAAATATAGTCAAGACAAAGCTTTCCTCCTATTTTTACATAATTGCAATATCATTTGAGAGTTTATGCACTGGGGTATAGGGGAGGACTATATAACATGTGACCAGTACAATAAGCTGTCACAAGACCTGTGTTTTTTCCCTATGCTGGAATCATCATACTCACTAAGCCTACAATTAAAAGTGGCATAAAAACACCCTGAAAGCCTGTTTGCTAGCCTCTGTAACACTTCACCTTAAAGCCCATAATGACAGCCTTAAAAACGTAGTTGCTTCATAGTTTTCAATAATGTCACAAAAGCTTAGCTTTCTAGAAAACATTTAGTGTCAGTCTGAGTAGAAATAGATATGTACTATAGATTAATAAATGGGTGGTGTCTGCTTATGCATACTATACAAAACACACCTAATCAAACCATCTGACTTTTCCATAGTGACATTGTGTCAGTGGCAGTTTTTCCAGTGCTGTCAAGTAAAAGGAAGTTATAAAAATTCCAGAAAAGAAATTAAAAAAATCCAGCTACAAATACTGGAACAAATAGTAAATGCTGTGGGAATAATAAGAAGAAGAAACGACAAAGTAAGATTATAAGAGAAAAGCAGATGGTGTTTTATTTTTTCATGACTAATAATTTAATTTACTGCCTCTGGTCCTACTAATATACAGATGTTTGCATAGAGCTGTCTCGTCATGGTAAAGTAAACTAGTCAAAGGTCACCACAAAGGAACCAGTAGGTAACCAAGTGTAAGGATAGTTCGGTTAAAGTTATATATTAGCTGCTGATTTCAGAGCCTTTGATTTTCTTAGTCATAAATCTCTGTGGTCTTTCTATATGGGTAAGGTGCTTTGGTAGATACAAAATGGGGCATTATGTTTAATAACAGGTGCAATAACGGAGGTGTATTGTGGGATAAAGACATTTTAGGTTGCTTAGGTGTCGGCTGGACCAGATAGGAGGATTTCATAACTATGGTGGAAATATGGTGGTCAAAAGAAAGTTATCCACATATGTGCCAAAATCTCTTATGTCAGTGTCAGTTTGCAGAAATGTAATATGATAAGAAGCAGAAAAAGACATAGAAACAACACCTAGCTTGCTTGTAAAACAGTATTGCTCTACACATTGTGACATTCAGTTTTAAAGTTTCAAACACCACTTATGGGCAAAGTCCAGCCCCTGCTCGATTACTTTGGTATCAGATGAGAATGAAGTAACAGTAGGTAGCTTGAAGTCATCAGCAAACAAAGGCAGCCACACTCCCATGCTAGTCATCAGGATCAAAGCAGAAAAATGCTGAAGAAAAGAGAAGAGGTTTCCCACTGAATCCTTTGAGACAGTAATAATTACAGGTTTATGTTTCAGGATGATAAGGACAACTTTCATAACATGAGCTGTATCAGATAAGTTAAAAATCCAATGGATATATATATATATATATATATATATATATATATATATATATATATGTAGATTGCTGTATAGCTGGGAGTGGGTTTTAACTCTTTCCCCAGTGTAATTCAGTCTTGGAGTTGGTATATATAATTAGCCAGGGTGGTTCATTGCTCCCCTGCATAAACATTGTTTAAAGATTTGGGAGGTGAGTTTATTTTGTGTTTTAACCTTTTGGGGTCAATCTTTTAAGGGTCGATCATTTGTTTGACTGACATAATGATAAGAATTCAATTTGTAATGACATGATTACAGTAGCTAGCTTTGCTGAAATTTCTAAGAGTTCTAGGTAAGGATTGTAAGCAATTTGTGACAAGGAGAAGGTACCCCGTACCTGGAAAAAAATAATGTGATCATACAAGTAGTTCCCTTAGTTGTGATTGTTGATGTAATTTTCCAGTAATCTTGTCTCAATATTGCAAAGCAGAAACAATATTATTTTTATGTGAAATAATGAAAGCAGTTTTACTGTGTAATAAACATGTGGTAACTCAGAGCTATTTATATCACTATGAGCCAAATTGTTATATGTATTTCCCGGAAAGTAGAGTGGACTACTGTATTAAACAAGAAATGATCAGATGCAGCATACATTTTACCCTTACTTTTACATGACTAATTTCACATGAGTAGAGGGATAGTTCTACAAATCTACTTATAGGACAACACAAATAGCTACTGCACCTACACTCTTACAGAGGCGTGTTACCTCAGCAGTTATCAGGCATTTTAGTATCATACAAGATCATCCTGAAATATGACTGACAGTTTCTGCAATACTTAACTTTATAATGATATTCTTAACAAATAAAAGAAGCATTTAGTAGTCGTTGCTGGGGTAATAAAACTGTTAGTGTATCAGCTTAATTAAGATGGATATGTTCTACATCTTTTTAAAGGTAGGGAGAATTTTAAGACAATATAAAGGTCACTTAATCCAACCATAAAATATTTTCTGCAAGTCTCAACTTTCCCACTCCTTTCATGGAAAAAAAGCTACGAAGACAATGCAAGTTCAGTTAGCTGGCCACACTGAAAGGCTTAATGAAAACATTTTTTAAGAAAGCCTGATCTGTCAGCAAGTATAACTGTCAGGGCGCAAAGTCTGCTAATACTTTCCATCAGGATGACTCTGATCAACTATTGCAATTTCTTTATTTCCACAATGACCATGTCCCATCAGCATTTGTCTTGGATGTTTTATTAAAAATGAATACATGGGAGATCTGAGTTTTTGGATTACAGTTATTCTGTCTAGACCTTATCTCTAAAAATGTGACATTCCCAAAAGGTTAGCAGAAAATTGATGTTCCTTCACCTACTCATATTTCAGTTTAACAACATCAGCAGTATTTTTGTCTGATCCCATACAGTCACATCTGTGATCTGTACACCTTTCTAAAAGAGTACAGTGCTGACACAATGAACAGTTAAACCAATCAGTCCAACAGTTACCATTAGATATTAAATGGGTACCTAGATACTTATGTAGATGCTTTAATAAATTCTTCTCTGTTTGGCAAAGTGAGGTTTGCTAATGGTTATGGATGCCCCTTTCCTCAACTTATAAATTGATTTCAGCAAAATTCACAAATACCAGGGCTTGTACCAGCTGCAAAAACAAACTCCTGAAGTTTTAATTATTAAGGAGGAAAGAGAAAGGACATTTTTAAAAAAGCTAATGTAAAATACATGTTTAGGAAACTAGTTTTCCCTACACATCCCAATTTTAAGTAAAGTTGAACAGAGTGAGCTATACGCATGAATATGAAATCCAGATGTTTATTGCCTAGGGTAGTCCCTCACTGCCAAGTACACGACCATAAGTGCCGACATAATGCAGGCTCTTTCACAAAAAAAAAAAAATAAAAGTGATTTTTGTTAATATCTATAATTAGTAATATATATATATATATATATATGTGTGTATATATGGGTCTACTTCATTTGATCGAAAGACCATTTGACCTAAACCCATTTGATCAAAATTTAATTTGATCGAAAACCAGTATTCAAGGCAAATAACAGAGATTTGTCCCCCTCCCCAAAGTCGTGCGACCCTGGAGTTGGTATATATAGTTAAGGAGGGTGTGGGGGGGTGTGGGGGGTAAAGCCCCCCATCTATTTTCATTTAAAAGCTGTACTTTTTGTTTTATTTTCTTCTTTTAAAGGCTGCAACCCCCCACACCCACCCTAACTATATATACCAACTCTAGGGTCGCACGACATTGGGGAGAGTGACAAATCCCAGTTTTATGCCTTGAATACTGGTTTTCGATCAAATGAAATTTCGATCAAATGGGTTTAGGTCAAATGGTCTTTCGATCAAATGAAGTATATATATATATCTATATATATATATATATTTATATATATATATATATATATATATATATATATATATATATATATATATATATATATATATATATATATATATATATATATATATTTCTATACTTCATGTACATCTTACTTTCCATTTATAATGACTCAAGCAGGTATAAACAGAAAATATTAGCCACTAAAAGATTAAGTCTCAAGGTAAACAGAAGATCATTAGGAAACTATGAGAAAAGATTTGTTTTCTGAAACTCAGCAAGCCACTTATTATTTCTTAACTTTCTAACTGGTCAGTTATACACCTCCTATTGTTGATCCCTGAGTTTATCAAATGAAGGCAACAAGTGCATAATAAACAACTGCTAATTCTAAGCACTATATATTTGCTGTTTAAAAGGGAGAACGGTGCAGCATTCCCATCTGTATGTTGTATAATAACAGCACGATCAAACACAGAAAATCCCAGCCGCTTTGCCTTTTTGTCTCTTCTTCTTCTTCACCCACATTTCTAACAGCTACGTCCTGTATAACCAGTGCTTGTAGCTCTCTTGCTGTATGCTTCGCTGCATAAACATTGTTTAAAGAGTGGGGATCGGTTTATTCACTGCAAAGTGAATCTCCTTTAAGGGAGAAAGCTGTCCCAAACCTTTAAGGGGGAAATCTATCCCAAACCTGATTAGTAGCTGGGGTAGAATTCTTATACACGTACTTTGCCTCTCCATCTGGCAACAATCAGCCTTTCTCTAATTAGTTGTTCCCATGCATTCAGTATCAGTAACAATGTGCACTTTAATATATGTTAGAGATAAACAGAGGGATCCATCATCCGGGCAGGCATAAAGGTTGCTTCATCCTGGCCATCCTTAGATTATCACTTTGTAGCCTACTGACCAAGTTACTTGATAGTCTCATGTTACATACTGTCCTGAATGGCATCCAAATGTCCTACAAATGAGGGCTAATATCAATACAGACCCTCACCTGAAACTTCATAGCCTACCAAATGGCTTACTACACCCTGTAGATGCCACTCCCCCTATATGTCCATAGGCCAACAAAAAATCCTTCATTACTATGGACAGCTGGGCATTTCTTATTATGCCATAACTCCTGCCGCAATCTCACTCTCACATCATGGCAGGGGCATTCTATGCTTGCCATGTATAGATGTATGACCACACTCATATATGATTCTCATCTACCATTACCAGCTTGGCACTGGGTGTGATGAGACTTTTAATAGTTTTAAGTGTTCTGGGACAGAATTGATACAGGTATCAAACAAGCATTCTAACAAAACAAAAATGTTTTAATTTTGCCTAATTATTCTTTTCATTTCCAGTCAATATATGTTGTTCATTATTGTAATCACATTTATACATTGGTCTCTCTATTTATGCATCCATCCATCCAGCCAGCCATCCATCCATTTTGTAAACCATTTGTCTGGAGGAGGGTCACAGTTGTAACAAGTTGAGGAGAGAAGAACAGATTCATTATCTCTAGTGACAGTATCCAACACTTTGTGCAAGGGTCCTGAGCATTACTAAGTGAACTGAAAGAAATAATCCATTCCATGTCTGTTGAGTCTTCTACAAGACCCCCTGTTAGTGGGCCATATGTAAGGTATCCACAGGGTAACTTAAAAGATGCCAAAACCACCTCAAGTGATGCCTCTTAACAAAGAGTAGAGTGACTATACACGAAGATCCTCTTAGAATGCTAATTGTCTCACTATCAATAATGTACCTAGAACTAAGAAACAAATCAAAAAAATGGTGAAGCAAGATAAAACAAACTACTACCATAATATACAAACTAAATACCAAAACAACCCTCGCAAGTTCTGGTCAACCATTAATAACATTCTCCTTCCAGGTAAATCTACTACCCCCTCACCAACCACTAAAAATACTTCTGAAAATATAGCCAACCAATTCAACAAATTCTTCACAGATTCCATCCTAGCACTATTTTTTAAACCTCTACCTTATCACCTACTGCTTAAAATAATAAAAATGCCTTTCACTTACAACCTGTATCCATTGATACCATTAACAAAATGCTAAAAAATTAAAGCCCACCACTTTAGCCACAGATAAGCTTCCTTCAGAATTTCTGAAAATTGCTGCTGACATAATAGCTTACCCATTTGCCATTCTCATTAACCAGTCTATAATCTGAAAACTTAGTCCCAGAGATCTGGAAAATATCCCACATTATTCCACTCCATAAGAGTGGTAATTCTAAAGAAATGACTATCACCCCATTGCTATACTTTTCCCCTCTATCCAAAATTCTAGTGAGGTGTATACACACACAAATCATGGGCTACCTCAATACACACAAACTTCTGACAGACATACAACACGGGTTCCAACCTTCTCATAGCACCACCACTGCTCTTATGCCATTCACCCATACAGTAAATAACCATAGAAATAACAGGCAATATGTCCTGCACCTTTCCAAGGCCTTTGATCTGATAAATCATAACAAGCTCATTACTGATCTTTCAGAGCTAAATCTTAGTAATAACACCTTAAGCTGGTTCCAAAGCTACTTAACAGACCACAAAAGGAGCTCTCCTCTCTACTGCCAGTCTCACTCGGGGTTCCTCAACGCTCCATCCTTGGCCACTTACTGTTCTCCATTTTCACAGGTAACCTTCATACTTCTACACGACATGCCTCAATCATCCAATACGTGAATGATTCCACATTAATCCATGCTGCACCTTCACTCCAGGAACTCCAGTCATTAACCTAAGACTCCTTTCTATCTGCTGAGAAATAGCTTACAGACATGCAACTGATACTGAACCCTAACAAAACACAACTCATGATTTTATACCCTACTAGACAGACTACAGACATCCCCTCATTTAACATAATATCCCACAATAACACTACTATCTCCCCCGTTACACACACCAAACTATTGGGAGTGCAGATTGACTGTAACATGACATTTGATATCCACATCTCCTTGACTGTAAAGAAAGTTCACAAAAATTGAGCATTCTCTGTAGAAAGAAATGTTTCCTCACAAAAGACACATTAGCACATACACACCTTTTCTCAACTCTCCTCTATGCCTCTCCAATCCTAATAAATCTCAGAAAGTCAGGTATAACAAAACTAGAGTCATGTTACAATAATGTTTTTAAGTTTGCCACTGATACCCCCTACAGAACTAACCACTGCCAGGCCCTAAAGCAGCTCAACTGGCTGGAACTTCCCCAACTCCTCCCTTACAACCAACTTACATTAGCCCACAAAATTCTCTACCACCCAGATAAAACTCCATCACTACAAAATCTACTACAGCCCTATACCAGCAACAGGGTACTATGATCAAATAATAAACCCCTTCTCAAAGTAACAAAAGTCAACAATACAGCAGGGGCATCCCTCCTCTCTTATTACATTGCCAAAAACTGGAATACCCTACCCAGTGACATAACATCAAATGCCTCCTTAGTACACTTCAAAAGATTACTAAAGACATACCTGGCAAGAACATCGCTCTGTAACTTTATCTGTCGAGGCTAGCCTAGACTAACACTCTCCTCTCATTTTAAAATCTATTTCTATCTTTCATACTATCTGTTATAGCAACTTTCATTTGAACTTTCACTGTGAGTGTTTGACTATTCTAACAAGACTTCAAACAGTTACTCTATCTCTAAATCTCCTACTTTTAATTGATTCTGTTCTGTTCTAGACAATTTTTCTTAATTATTAATTAGTTATTAATTGTACATAATGATGTCACGTCATAGATCTTGTAACTTGTATTATACTGTATTTAGTAATGTGTAAATGAATTAGTCCAACTCATTGTCAAATGTAATGTGTCATAAATGTGAAGCTTTTCTCCCCGGGCCTCCGCTGAAAAAGGACTTGTGTCCAGTTGGACTTTCCCGGTAACCAAATGTAAGATAAATATATAAATAAATCTCAAGGAGCACAAACAGAGTTACCATGTGAAAAAAAAACTAGTTTTTACTGATTTATCTATACTCTCCAACTTCTGTAAGCGTAGAAAATCCATGTGTGCTTTTTTTTGTCAGATATGGACTTGGATACCATTTTAGGGCAACAAAGATATAATTGCATTGGTGACAATGCAACATTTCATTGCAGATTGTAGGATGCATTGAAATATATTTATATGATATAATGGCAGTAGTACTGTGACTCTAAACTTCAATAAATATATTAAGAGAGCAGTGATTCTGCTGAAGGCTTTAACAATTATTTCAAAGCAACAGTTGCATACTCCGCCAGTAAATACACATTGCAGGTTTTGAGAACAGATCTTGAGACAAACAGGCATCTATTACTGTGCTACCTGGAAGGTGTCGGCATACATAGTGATACAAAAATTATTTATTTTATAACCTGGCACATTTGTTTAAAATATATTCTTTGCAGTGCTCAAGCCACTTTAAAAAAGTGTATCATATCAGATGATGAATGAATATTGAAGGTATGAGACACAGAATAAGAAGTCCAGTGATATGAAAAGTTACTTAAGTTCTTTTTTATTTCTTAGATCTCAGTTGTCTACAACAGGCCTCATTCAGAATCAAGCAAGGTTAAGTTAGGTGTCATATCTCAGTCTCTGAAGCTTTGAAAGGTTTTACAAACAGGGCTGCAGTCTGGGAAATGCCACATTGAAGTATTTACAGCTTTTATGAAGATCTCTACAGAGCATAACAGCTATGTTAAACAGTTTTGAAAACACTGCTGCAATTTCACAGTTAAATTTAGGAGACTCACAAATGCATTAAATATGTAAATGCATTTGCTATTGAAATGGTTTAAGTTAAACCACAAATAAATGTTTAATCCATCCATGACCCCTTTTCTGATTTTTACACAGGGGTTTGGGATGTCACTTTAGCAGTGACAATCATCTAGAGCCAAAGTTTACATAACTGGGTGGTTAGCCCTGCCATGGCAGTTCTTCCAGACCACGCACTAACACCTATGGCCACTTTAGCGTGTTCAATCCTCCTCCTACTGCATGCCTTTGGAATACAGGAGGAAACCCATACGAACACACGGAGGACATGCAAATTCCACGCAGAAGGCACCTTAAACCTGGGAACTTCATCCTGTGAGGAAACAAAACTATCCACTGCATCACTAGTAATACTATACAAGTTAGAGCATGTATTAAATGTTAATATGTTCTCTGTAATGCTTTATAAGTAGATTTACAATGTTTTCAAGTACAAAATTCTGATAAGAAACGGAAAGCACTTACCTACTATGGGAGTAGGTGCTATTTTCTTTTTTTTTTCTCTGTATTTTATTTCTTCAACTTGAAGACAATTATCAGCATAGCTTTAGCCAAAACCTCAAAATAATAGTGAGATATCTGTCAGAAAGATCGTACTGAAGTTTGTGAAAATGGCCTTTTCTAATCCATGTTATAGGCCAGTAACTCATTGTTCTAGAATGTTGTACGTCAGTTGTACGTCAGTTAGCATGTTTTAAAGTAATATGGTTTTAGAGAAATTTATTTTTTTTTAAATAAGGCACTGATAAGTCTTACATTTCACATAGATATATTATTGGATTGGCCTATGTCCTCCAAATACTAGGACCAGAGATCTAAACCAGCTTCAGCAAATAAACAAATCACTGTGAATAGAGAGATTCATCATGCAACTATCACTGCTCTGGAATGAAATTCTTCTCCAGATCAAGCAATGTGACACACTATCTAACTTGTGCTTCAACTGTGTAGGTATTCACAAATTCACCTAACATGATTAGCCTGTCATGGATTGAAAAAGGTAAGGTCTAAGGGTGCCTACTGGCAAGGTATAAATGACTGGCTCAGTTACCTTTGGTTTTCTGTGATTCTATATCTGCAGCAATCACACACAAAAAGTAACATATTCTTTCTTTCTCTCTCTTTCTCTCCTCCTCCTCCCTCTCTCTAAATATCTGTGGTTGCATACCTTCCTATGTTAATAGGCCTCTACATTTTGCATATAACTTTGTAGGCACTGATTTGTTGAAAGAGTGCAGTGCAAGTCATAGTGATGCAGTTGCGACCCAAACCAGAAACATGTAGTTTCCCAGTAAAGTGTATATAATAATTTGAGACATTCAAGTCAGCTAAGAAATTATACTTCTGAAGTCAGAGATAGAACTTTCAGCATGTTAATGCATTTCAGTTTTGTGTAGTATGCATGTTACAACTAAAAACAACTAATACAGTTGACAAGCCAGTCCTACAAATTGATATGATCTGAAGGTTAATAATTATCATATAACTAATACAACAAATGAAGCAATGGTATGACTTAGAACTGGGCAAACCAAGTACAGATAATTGGCTGGACTGGACTCATGGTAGTAGTGATGAGGACAAGATTGACATCACCTTGTTTGTCCAGATTTCTGCTGCACTTATGTAAGCCTGTTCAGGTACTACCTACTCAACAGTGCTACAGTTACATTGTTTTTTTGTCTTCAAATTACTTGTCAATAAGCTTTCAAATGGGATAGCAGGCCATTCCAGTTGCAATTTTATCACATATCATCCGGGAGCAGCACGGCCTACTGCCATCAGGGAGAACCATACCTATCGTGTTATAGGCATACCTTTCATGTTATAAAGCACTACCGACCTCTGTCAGAGAGTAGTACACCTATCGTGTGATGAAACGCCACCTACTGCCATCAGGGAGTAGTATACCTACTTTGTGATGAAACACTGCCTGCAGCCATAAGGAAGTAATATACTTATCACCTGATGAAACACTACCTACATCTGCTATGGAGTAGTGTACCTATCATGTGATAAAGCACCACCTACTGCCATCAGTATACATATTGTGTGTTACAGCACTGCCTACTGCCATCATAGAGTAGTGTACCTATATCTCCTAAGCTCTGTTTGTTTCATGAAGCACTGCCTACTGCCATCAAACAGTACTATACCTATATCTCCTAAGCTCTACCCTCATTAGTGGCTTTGCTGTTAATTAAATGATGCAGACAACTTCATCCTCCAATGAGGGGTTAGCATGCAGATATGATAGACCTTTACTATGCCCCCCATTACTGAAGTTGTCATAGGTCAGAATACTATTGAATACTGCCTCCTACTTTTACAGATAGACATCACGTCCACATCAGTGGCAAACTGTACCATAATATCATATAATTTCCATAAGGCTGAGCAATCATGAGCTTAGTATATTTAAGTAACAGGATGAGGAGGTGATGCTTCCCACAGGAGGAAAATAGGCAGGCTTATCCCCCTACAAAAATAGTGCTCTTATTGTATGTGGGGGGGTCAATAAATGTGGCTTTCAGTGTTATTATTCCATGATAATGGTTTCAATAAAAATATCTTCAGTGAAATGTCTTAAAGTTGAAACAGAAGCATAGCTTTCAGTCAGAAGTTCTGCCCTCTTATTAAGCTCCGTTAATGCCAGTAACCTACTTCTGGATGCACCAATTGTGTGTGTGTGTGTGTGTGTGTGTGTGTGTGTGTGTGTGTGTGTGTGTGTGTGTGTGTGTGTGTGTGTGTGTGTGCGTGTGTGTTCAAGTGTTTGCCTTTGTGTTTCTGCACATTTGCCACTAACTTCTAGCCCTACCCACCTACTAGCTAACACATTAATTTCCTCTTCTGTGTGCATTTATGTCATACCCCAGTATGATCAGTCACTAGGCAGGACCCCTGCCTCCATAAATCTTCTAGGTTTCTGGGCATAGAACACCCTGCAAGAAGAAAGAAGGCAGGTAAATTACACTCCAGCTGAGGCATTCATGCAGTGATACTATCACATCATCCCAGTCCCATTCAAGCAATATTGTAACTGCACTTCTGCACACAAGCATTCTGTACATATAAAAGGATTGCTTCCTAGTATCCATGTGCAAATGACCACTGTGGCATTTATTTCTACACCTTCCTCCTATGGGTGAAAGCTGGCACTTGAACTCTTATTCCCATTCCCTGCCTCCTATATCCTATACATTTATTTTCACAGTCATTCCCAGTGGACAGAAAACTCTTCCCATGTGAATAATGAACGCCACAGATTTCCAAAGCAGTACTGCAGAGGGTGAGAGTGGTGGCCAGACATTACCTATTACTCTCAGAGAACAAAACATCTCTGAGGTAGATGGTCTATCTGTTTGTAAATCTGAGAGTCATACATCTGAATGTGACGCCAGGGCCCTACTGCTACCATCAGAGAGTAACTTGGCTGTTGGACATGTAATTTACCCTTCAATTAGAAATTATATGGCTGTAGATCAGATCATTTTAGGGTAGCATTCTGCAGTATCAAAATTGCCATCAAAGTCCAGCTCTTTCTCATGAATAGCACTGCACTAGGTCAAAATTAGGATGAAAGGTTCTTTGATACCAGCAGGGAATGACACTGCTATAAGCTGTTTGTCTCTCCCTTCACTAGTTGAACTTTCACAAGTCAGAGTACTTCCAGAGTGTTGCATAAGGGTAGAGAACTGCCAAAGTACTACATTAAATAACGTTAGAGTACATCCAGATTATTACATAACATAAGATTGGAGTACTTCAAGAGTCCTAATAAGATAAGTGTAGGGAACTGCCAAAGTGCTACATAACATAAAGACAAAATATTACATAAGGCAGAGTATTTGCAGATTACCACATAACATAAGGGTACAGTCCTGCCAGAGTACTGCATAACATAAAGGCAGAATACTACATAATGTAAACGTAGAAAACTGTGAAAGTACTATATAACATAAGAGCAAAATACTTCATAAGATAAGGATAGAGTGCTTTCAGGTTACTACATAGCATAAGGGTAGAGTATTGCCAAAATATTACATAATATATGGGGCAGGTTACTACATAACACAAAGGTAGAGTACTTCCAGTACTTATAATCACTGAATATTACAGCTGTTGGGCAGTGCACTCCATCCCACCAACACCATTACAATTGTAGCTGTAGGTCAGAGGACGGACAGAGTATTACATGATGCACTTAATGCATCGCATAGCTGGTGGACAAAAAGTCTACTTTGTCCTAGCACAGTCAACACCATATGTAAGACTGTGACAGATCAGGATATGCTAGAGTAGACTGGAAAGAACATTATAAGAAGGGACACCGATTTTCAGTTTTCAAAAATAAAATTAAATCTGGGAATTATACCCATGATTTTTAAATGGAATTTTTGGTCCTTGTGTTGATTTCATTATAATTTTCTTGTTATCAATATATTTTGAAAATTAAAACAGATTATGGGCACAGAACTCTCAATAATACAGGATGATAATATTAATAGTAGTAAATATGAGCAGAAACATATATTGTGGTGAATTAGTTCTTTGGCCTAAAATGACAAAGTCTGTGAAAATCCCATATTTTTACAGTTCTCAGGCAGTCCAAATTCAGGATTTACTGGTATTTTACCTATAAAAATGGGAAATCAGTGTCTCTGACTATAAGTATATGTTAAGGAAAACTGAGTTTAAAAAAAGCCTAGCAGGGTGCTACTAAAAAATCAAAAGACAGAAGGGCATCAGAATTACAGTGGAGCAAAGTAGCAGTGCAGGAGAAGGAATGGGGTAGAATTAGGTCAGGTGCTTAGGGTTTAACACAAGGGCTTGGCACAGAGAAACTTTGGATGCCAGAAAATGTGGGTCGTGTGTGATGGCCAACAGTAGAAGGACTCAGGAGAAAAGTAGACAGATCTATCTGTCTATCTGTCTATCCATCTATCCATCTATCTATCCATCTGTAAATCTATTTATTTTGATAACTGAAAAAGTCTACATCAGCAGAAACCATTTTAAGGGGAAGCCAGATGAAATAAGCTAGTAGAGCAATACAACTACTATCATACATGCAGAATACTGACATGAACGTAACAGCAAAAACTTTGAAAACGCATATTCGTACACATACATTAATGACCTGTTCCTGGGTGATTATATAGATTGTATTACATACAAGAAATTATATACATGAATGAGCTATTACACACAAAAAATATACATTCGCGAGCTATTAACAGGTATAGACAAGAAATGTCATATGCATGAAGCAATGGCATAGCCAATAACATCTGAATGGGAAAAACTGCAAATATACAATGTATAAAAATGGAAAGATGAGCAGACTTGTGGTAACACACTGACAGATTACAGGATACAAAAAGTAGGCTAAAGAAACATATCAAGTGTTGAAAGGAAATTACTTATAGTCTGCTAGGTGATGGCAAGTTAAAATAAGCATCTACCGGAAAGCATGGATATTAGTAATTCCACAGAAGCAATTCCCAGTAGATTAGAAATGATAAAGAGACTTAGAAGATAAGTAGCCTGGGAGGAATTGAGATCATGTTGAAGGGTAGACATCATCACTAAAGGTATCAAGTGGGTTGAGCGAGATGAAAGAGTTTGGTGAAGGTGAACAGGATCTCAGCCTTAACGTTAGCAGCACAGGCAGTGATGGAGATAGCCAAGAAAGGAAGCATTAGCCACATGTAGTACTCCATGTGGGAACTAATGACTAGTAGAAGGGACCTTAAATAGGCAATGCAGGGGATTCAGGGTCGTGGAAAATATGATAACTCTCTCACAAGTGTTACCAAGGTCAAAAAGATGATGAAACAATGTACTTGCTTTCTCAGGGAATGGGTTATAAGACAAGAAAACAGTCAAAGAACATAGAGAGTTTGAGACAGTCCTCATTTTAGTCTCCTTGCAATTGTGTTTAATTAAGGAAAATTACAAAATGGATGGTATAAGCAGTAAGAGGGGGGAACAGGAGGAAGATAAGGAGAAGAATCAAAGCAGGTAGTTGAAGATAAATAGGATGAAACATCAGAAAGGAACTAGATTCCAAAAAAAAAATCATCTTTTTTGATGCATTCTTGATTTTGTTTATTTATTTATTTTTTTGTTATTTTGAGATTTCACAATCTTAGTGTTCTGAGCGTCAGTATTTAGAATGTCAGGATTGTAAAATTTTGAAATTCCATAATGGACCTGAAAAAACACCTATGTGGAAAACTATGTTTAGTCTATTTTACAAAGGCTTGAATCCCACATTGTACTAATTACTTTTATCAGTGTGTAGAGCCACACAAAAAAATGTGTCAGGTCCTACACTTTATACGCACAATACATGTCTGCAAAGTTAAATCAACTAACAGGTACAGCAGCAACGAACCCATAAACTAATGGCAGCTGTCAGATTACCCTTCCTATTTCATAAACTACATTCCTCAATGTTTGGTATTGTTGCTGTCTGCTTAACATCACACAAACACAGTTGGCATCATTGTGCATGTCTGTGCACTAGCCAATAATGTGATAACATGAATTAGAGGGAAAACACTTTTACTGTTGATGTATGACCTGTACAGACATGACAGGAGCAAAAAAGGAAGGTGCCCAATTTAGGGCTCAAAGATGGCATGCACAGAAGTCCAGAATCTTTATTGGACTCCTTGTAAAGAGTCACAGCTGTAAACTACTGCAGGGAGACTACACAGGGTCTAATATAAATCTGCAGCTTGGAATAGTCTTGCCAAGGCTGTCTCCAGTGCAACTGGCATTCCACACTGGAGAGTAATGCAGGCACCGCTTCAGTGACCTGAAAAGGTGCAAGCAGGCACACCGTAACCAGTGGCTGGACGAGCTTAGGACTGCTGACATCCCAAGACTGGAATGCATAATGATGTTCTCTTTTTCTCTCCTTTTTATTTTACAGCCACCCAGAACAGTGCAGTGAGCAGGGAACTCCATGCTGAATACGTAGAAAGAGTAAGAGAAGCAAGGGGTATGTATGCAGCAAAACATAATTTTCATTTTATCAAAAGTATTGCTCTTTTATACATTAGCAGCAAATTACACATGCATATATTAATTATATAATCAAGCATGCATGCTTTAATCTTTAGTTCTAGGCAATTGTAGTAATCATTTGAAATAGTGTATGCAGATGTTGTGGGTTCAGATCCCACAGCTAATAAATATATTGTAAAATAACTTAAAAATAAATTACGTAATAATTTCAACTAAACTGAAAAATTATATCTGTAACATATGCATATTGTAAGGATTACTTGAAGTGATTATCAGTCCTAGCTTGTAGTTTATAAAAAGTATAATTAATGTAAAAGTAAACTTTCATTTATATTGCACTAGTTTATTGTATGTAACATATGATTGTTCTAATTATCTTTTCCTTTGTTCTCTCTTACATCATCTCTTATCTCTCTTTTTTATTTTTATATGTGTGGTCACAGTATTCTGATGTCATCAATTTATAACAAATGACTAAATGTTTTCCAGCCCAGGGAGGTAGGCTGACCAGTGAAGCTCAGCCTGCCACCCCTAGACGCAGCACATCTAGGACCCAACCTAGCAGTACTGCCTCTACAGCATCTGCACTACCTGGGCCCTCAACATCAGGTAGCATTAACCCAGCAGCTGGTGCAGTGGGACCCTCCTGGAGTATTTGTCGAGGTGGTGATTGTCATCCACCAGGAGATACCAGGCATAGTGTGCGAGGTCATGGAAAGTACCACTGGTACACACCTCAGCCAGATGGGAAGATGCTTGCTGGAATTGTGGCCATCAAAAATGTCAAGCTCTCCTACAACAAGCTCAGGAAGGGGATGGTGATGACAGTTCTGAGGGTGAGAAGTAGATTCTCACTGTCCCCAAGCTTTATGGGCATGGGCTTCCAATGTCCCCTTACTATCCCCAGTTATGGTATCCCCAACCATTTGTGAACCTCATCATCCCTGTTTCTCTCCTGTTTGTCTGCAACCACTTCTTCACCTACCCTACTTACCTGACCCTGACATACCTAAGTCCCTTACCCAACATTCCTCTCTTACTGAAATAAAATAAAAAAAAATGGGCACAAAAGTAACATCATCCCATACATAGCTCTTTAGTTCACACACGTCTTCTTGACACACTTGATTCAGTTCAATTGGCTGTACAATTTTACTGCATTGATGTCACACATCTTTGCTGTGGTGTCAGTCCAAATTCATCCAATATTCTATCCATGTTCGTTTTACAGTGCTGAAGAAGTGGATAATTATAGTTCTTTCCTAATTCCCTCCTGCCCATTTCTACATTGCTTTCCCTTTGTTTTTTCCCCCTGCTTGCCCCCCATTTCACAACTTTCCTATCTACCCATTTTCAGACCTTTAATCTAGTCAAAAATAGTATCACACACCACACACATAAATAACAAATCCCTAATGAAGCCTTTCACTTTTTTCTCTGTATTTTTGTGGAGTTTGGCATTGTATATCAATGCCAAGCGATGGCAAATGGCTCTTCATGTCCTATGCAGTTACCTCCATGCAATGCTGCTTAATCTCACTCCACTAAAGAAACACACAGCTAAAAAAGATTAATTAATGACACTAATATTAAATATTTCCTATGCAAATCCATATGCGTACTGTTGACATAAATCGAGTAGTGTTCCTTTTTATATAGTATTTCATTGTAGTCATTCCCTCACATTTGCAAAAATTATCACATGTAATTATTTAATTACATCCTGAATATATATGTTGAAAAATTTAATTGAGCTAGATTTGAACCCTGTATCATCTGTGCTCAAATAAGAGCTCACTGCTGTTACACCTGCTGTCACAGAGACAAATAAGTAGCAGATATTTTTCCTTACACTCAGTACTGTCCAAAGTGCTGACTGCTGTGCCTCTCTGCTTAGCATGTTTGGACAGTGGAACCAATAGAAGTAATAGCATTTTATCAATAAAGCAGAGAACTATGTTTGCTCGCTGCTTAACTCTGAGCAAATGGAGAAAGCAGTACTAATAGTCCTTAATGTCATAACATTTATGACACAACATTTGCAATACAAGCTACATTTTGAACATCATAGTATCTGTCAGCTATTTCTACCCTAGCCTATATACATAAGTACTTCTCAAGTTCAAGTAGTAGTTATCAAATGATTAAAGACTTTGCCATAGATCACCCAAACCAGCTGCTCTGCAGTGCACTATGAAAAGAGCTAATTGCCATGAATTAGTATGTTTAATGCCCTGTTAGTGTTCATCCCATTATACTCCATGCAAAAACACTTGTTACTGACTGAAAACGTATTTACTCAGACACATATGTGGCCTGCACTCATGCACTTGAATATGGGTATGTCAGTAGTACTTCCCAAATGCAAACTACACTAAAGAAATGAATAGCGCACCTGTATTGTTACATAATCTAAACCTTTATACTGACAATACACATTAAGATTGTCTTATATGTGTATTAATGTGGACAGCAGTTCTTCACAAACATGAACACAGGTACATACACAGTTGCATCCATGATCATCACAAAAACTGTGTGTTTGTATGTGATAATAACGTTGTAATGCACATAACATACTGAGAAGCAGCTACATATGTCTCAGTTCTGCTACATGCACTTCTGACGGCTTTTTGAATTTATTTTGAGAAGCTGTCTTTTAAAGTATTCCCGCACACTGGAAACACAACAAGAAATACAAAATCCACACTTTGCACAGCACTCTCATGGATATGTTATCCACATTATTTAAAGATGATGGCATCATCCATAAAGACCACTATGACAAGGCAAAAACATACTTGAGGGATGGTGCAATCATTAACTACTGTGTTCTGTGGATGGGAACAAAATATGTACATGTGGGTTAAATTGCCACAGCAGCCACATTATGTGTGTGTCTCCATGTATGTGTAAGAGTGAGTGCATAGTCAGACAGACATCAGTCTGTATCCTGCTATCATTAATCCAGGTTCTTGCAGAACTAATATATGTACAGTTATACATACCTACCCAGCTATTTCATACAAACCTCTCAACATCATCTCACAAACATCCAACGATGATGTCATCCACTAGAAATTGTCCACCAGCAGTATAAAAATCAGACTTGTGCCTTGGAACCTGCATTAAGTATTGATTTCTCTAGTTGATGTAAATAGTTACATAGGGGTTCTAATCTCACTGCAGTCAATGTGTGTGCATGCAGTCAGAAGAACATGAGTCTATTTTTTACTGTCACCAGTCCAGTGCCATGGAGAACAACTATTGTGACAGTCATACATGCCTACACATCCATTTCATACAGGCCTCCCACCATTTTACAACATCTTGTGAGACTCTCCTACTACTTTCTTCTTCTCATAAACATACAATACTGATGTCATCAGCTACAAAGTGCTGTCTGACAATCTAAAAATCAGAGCTATGCTATGGCACTTGGGTTAATTACTGTGTTCTGTAGATCGGTATGGGTTCTATTCTTACTACAGACAACTTGTGAGTATGTGTTTGTGTTTAGTTAATTCACATTAGAGAAACCATTTTACAACAGCATGTGAGACACTCCTGTTACCATGTTCTTCTCATAAACATACACTGCTGATGTCATCAACTATAAAGTGTTGTCTGACACTGTAAACGTCAGACTTTTGCTGTGGTGTTGGTGTTATGTGCTGAGTTCTGTAGCTAGATAGATAGATGCTCTATTCTCACTGCAGTCAACTTGTGAGTGTGTGTCTGTGTTTAGTTTATTCACATTTAAGAGACCATTTTACAACAGTAGGTGAGACATTCCTACTACCATCTTCTTCACACAAACATACGCTGCTGATGTCATCAGCTACAATGTACTGTCTGATACTATAAAAATCAGACTTGTGCTATGGCTCTTGCATTAAGTACTGTGCTCTGTAAAGGCTCTAATATCACTGTAGTCAGCTGGTGGGTGTTTTCATTCAAGAATCAGTAGGGTGTCAATTTTAGGATGACATGTTAGTCCACAGCTATGTCAGACACTCCTCCAAACATCTTCTTGCAACATACACTGATAATATCATCCTGTATAATGTGCACTCTGACATTATTCAAGTCAAACTAGTGCTGTGGCAATAAAGTTAAGTACTGTGTTCTTCAGCTTCTGTAACTATATATTTAGGTGTTCTAATCTGATGGCAGGCAACTTGAGGGAATATGCATTCAAATACATTTTTTGAGACAGTTTTACACCTAGATGTGACTCCATATCCATGTCAGACACTCATCCAAATACATTATTCGCAGGATACAATGATGCTATCATGCAAAAGTGCAGCATGACAGTGTTAAAGTCAGACATATTTGGTGGTGCTACTTTTATGTTGTATGGAATTCAGCTTCTATACCTTCACTGGTGTAACATTCAAATCAAGCCCAGTCTACTGCTGTGTGTGTTGTTGGTGGCACATTATGGTTATTGTATGATCTTTTGAATCACTTTTCATTTCAATACCACTTAGGATATCCTTTAACATAGACCCATATAGCCAGCATCCACTTTTTCTCTATGGCCACATGACATCCTTCCTGCAGAGGAGCGGAGGATGTCCTAATGTCAAAGATGCATACACACACATTATAAAGCAGAGTCCTTCCATGACCATCTGCAATCCATCTCCAGGCCACTGTATGTGTGATTGATAATTCTGTCATGTAGTGTTGCACATGTCACATATGGAGAAAGGCAATAGGTAATGCAATCAAAGAAATACACAAATAGGTTCATAGGTTCATAGGTTGCTACTAGGCTACCGGCCCTAGGGCCTATACAAGCCTAGCCATAACAATTCCCTGGATATTTCTTCCCACAATATTTACTTCCCTGGACCCCTGTCTAGCAGGGTGACTGTTGTGATCCCCAGGGTGAATTTCTTATCTCCCATCCATTTGTCAAGGTTCCTTTTGAAGAGGGCCAAAGAGGAGCTCTGCTTGACATGTATGGGCAGTCTATTCCAGAGTATGGGGAGTCTCTGGGTCAGGAACCTATCCCTCCAGCATGTTTTGTTCATTGTGATGACAAGGTTTAGATCTCTGGAGCATGTGGCTCTGAGGGATTGGGATGTCTTTAAGTGGAGCATGTCCAACAGCTCAGGGTTTGACATGGCCTTGTATGCTAAGCAGAGATTGCCTCTGAGTAGATGATATGCTACAGAGTATAGCTGGAGTTTTTTTAG
Organism: Protopterus annectens; assembly: GCF_019279795.1. Classification (NCBI taxonomy): domain Eukaryota; kingdom Metazoa; phylum Chordata; order Ceratodontiformes; family Protopteridae; genus Protopterus; species Protopterus annectens. The sequence goes on along the minus strand of NC_056744.1, from coordinate 42,953,385 downwards.
ACTGTCAGCATAGAGCATCTGCTTTAGGTCTCTGATTCTTTTAGTGAGGCATTTCTGCGGCCTTTCCAGCTGTTGCAGATGTCTTGTGAGACATAATCTTACTATCTTACACACATAATCTTACTATCTTTCATTACATATATCTATATATATATATATATATATATATATATATATATATATATATATATATATATAGAGTCAGTTTATAATCTCAAAATACTGAAACATCGAATTTCAGTATGTCGAGACTATAAAGTCGAATCTACAAAATACCAAAACGCCAAAACCGTGAAAGTAAAAATCGCAAAGTTAAACAAACCATACACCACACTACACATACAGCAGACTACCCACACTACAAAAAACAAATAAAATGCACACAAGCACAAAAACACAAATTAACAAACCTGCACTACAAATAAGGAGGGGGCTTACCCCCCCATGTGGGGAGCTGCACCCCCCACACCCCCGCTACTTATATATACTAACTCCGAGATCACACCAAACAGAAAAAGACAGTAAACTCATAACCAGACATTTTACATCCCCTCGTGCACACACACACACAGACACACACACACACACACCACATAGATACAAACACCACCACTTTCAACACTTAAACACTCTTACTTTTATCTGCCTACCCCAACCCACACATACAACTTCCAAACACACTCACATACACTCAAACACCTACCCAAAACCCTTACAAAATAGTCAGTAACCTTAAATTCCACCTAAATCCACACACTAAACCGGACACCATCCACGCAAGACACTCCATGTCACGTACCGTAAAACCATAACTGTGAATTTGACATTTCCAGATTTGCGGTTATGCACTTTCGCTATTTTGAACATTCGACTTTATAGTCTCGAAATACTGAAATTCAATATTTCAGTATTTCGAGATTATAAAGTGAACCCATATATATATATATATATATATATATATATATATATATGTTTGAGTCTCACAAGGGATAACTGGCTAGGCTTACAATGGCTCGCAAGGGCAGTTAGCCTAGTACTAACCTATGAACCTATATATATATAGTGAGTTAGCTTTAACTTATTCAAGCCAATGGAGCTCAGGAAGTTTGCACTGTAACTTCCAATGGGTAGAGCCTAAGTCTTTTGACAGAATGAATGTTAAACTCGTCAACACAAACTATTTTTATAGTGGTAATGTTCTTTAGATTCTAGGTCTTGAACTGAATTTTATAAGTCATGGTAAACATATTAACTATTACATTCATAATGTTTTGTAAATGACTTACAATATCTCAGCAAACAGATTACGCACATACTGTTAGCAGCATTTTATTCATCTAGCTGAGAGCTTTCATAAGAGGTTAAGGAGTTCTGTCTGTGTGACTTGGTTGTTGAGATATTTAGAAAAATGTGAAAATTATACATATATTAACTAAAATCATAAAAACAACAGTTAATATCTATTTACCTGCACTAGACAGAGGACAAATATTAATGCAGTTGAGTTAGCTATTGTGTAAGCTTTAAGAAGAGATATTTTAAAACCTTGTACGTAGCATGGTTTTGGAATTATTTATGCAAATATGAACTAACAATATTTGATGCCTAGAGGCATCAGTAGGAGTTAACTCCAGATGTACCTGGAGGCGTCACTTGAATGTAATGAGTTAAATGTTATAATAATGTCTATGAATTTATGTGATGCTGGCCATTTGCTTATTAATGACCTATGACCTTATGAATATTTCACATGTCAATTTTGCTGTCATTGACGTGTGCTATGTTGAGGTGTGTATGTACAGTAGGGCTACAAGACTGTATTACAATTTGTGATGTGATGCAATGTATTGATGGCTACTGCTGCTGTCATTTCATTATATGTTCCTTCTATAATAGCTGTAGTAATATGCCTCCTGAAAACTGTTGATATAGATACTATGTATAGTGTTGGCTTATTAAGGCATGTGTTTTTGTAGTGGAGCAGATAAACATTCTACACAATTCTTATTCAACCATTACATTGACACATGCAGTATGGCACGTGATCATGTGTATACCTACCATCATTAATTTCTCTGCGACATACACAAAAATATCCCAGGTTTTGATTCAACTGCAGCCTTGCAAACTTGCAACCTTGTGGAATTCATTGCATGCACAATTGTGTTGCTATTCCCAAGGATTATTGAGGCAGTCAGCAGCAACATTTTGTCACTATCAGCATTTGTGTCAGTAAATGTTCTGTATGAACCACAACCGTTTTGTAATATGTCCTTATATGGCATCAAGCCAGTCAAACACAGCTTTCCCATGAAACACAAATAGGCATAACACATGCAATTGATGTAATTATGTGAGACTGGTACAGCTGTATGACAGTGTGAACAATACCACTGTGTTGCATGTGGTGCATAACCAAAGTTGTATTTGGGGATGTTGCCACAAATCATTTATTAAAATAATTGTGAAATGTTAAGGGGAATACACAACTAAGGGCATAGCTGTTTGTGGATGCCACCAGCCATTCTCAACAAGAGAGAATAGACAATCTGCTAGCTGACAGTTTGACTCACACTTCACGCCCATGTCCCTACTGGCCATCAATAAAAGTATACATGCCGCATTACTCAGTTTATCTGCTCAGGAGAGCAGCTCATCTGTGTGCTCTCTAAGGCTAAAAATATAGACTGACAACATCCCAGGTTACCTATAGCATGACTTAAAACCTAACCTAGCAGACACAGTTGGATCCCTACTTAAACACAACCTATGTTGTTGCAGAAGGGTTTACAGCAACAGTCATTCATCTGAACCAGGGGGGACCACCACCTCCACCTGATGCATATACTTATAGGCATATACTCCTGACTCTCCTCATCTGTGGGGCAGATCAATGATTCATAATGGACCTTATCAAAAAAGACATTGGTAATCTCCCGACTGTGTACCATGCCCATGTTTTATTTGTTTAGGCAACATCATGTCTGTTAAAACTCTTTGATGTTTTCAAGAAGGCCACCAAGGGCATGCATGAGGAATATACTATCATCCCGAGTAGCCTGACCTGGCCAAGGCATTTGACACAAATCCACACTTGGGTATTACAGATAAACTGTCTCAAATGGGCATAAACACCAATGTCACCAAGTGGGTAGACAAATGGATCACATACAGGACACATATTGTTGAAGTGTGTAAAGTCACCTTTAGCTAGAGTCCAGTGACCAGGTCCATACATCGGGATTCTGTACTAGGCCCTTTCCTGTTAAATATTTAAGTCTCAGAAGTCAAAATAAACTTACATATCCTTTGTCTATCCAGCTTTGTGGATGACTGAAAATTGTGGAGAATCATTGAATCTAAGAATGGTATTGATATAATGCAGAAAGTATTAACACGCACAAAGGATTGTTGCCATAGACATAGAGACACAGTAGATGAACAAAAATCATAATTAATTCCTGTATGAAAGTAAATACACAAGTTAATTACAATACAGACAGCACACCCCTATGAGCAGGCCAAATGGTACATGTCCTGGGTATTCAGGTAGATAGTAAACCGGCATGTGCCCACAGTGGTGAGAAATCTCTTGTGTGTAGCACAACTCCTGAGTATGGGCAGGCCATCCACATCAAAGGACATTATACTCCCATTGTTCTCAGCCCTCATCATACCTATAATTGAGTACAATGCACCTTTTTGCATGTACCTCATCACACATCTTCCAGGAATGATTTACTCAAATGTATCACTTTTGTCACATTGAACTCCCACACATCTTTACAGTCATACTTAAGTATTGTTTGTAATACATTACCATTAGGAGTCGACAGTGCAAGCCTCACTTCAAAGTGTTATACCAGAGGCATGTGTTATAAGTGTTACTGTGATGCACCCAGTAACAACATTAATGGCATAGGTTACATTCTTGCATGTGTGGATTGTGGCATATATATGTCATGCAAACCTCTCAACTAGCCAGGATTGCTCATAATGTAAACTACAGGTGTAGTACTGTCCCTCTCAATACCTCCAAAAAGTGATAATTTTTTCCTCAATTTTTTTTTTATTTTCAATTAAAATAACATTTACATAATATTTTTAAATATCATTTTAAACAACTATATACAATATTTACAATAGCCTGACTTTCATTTATATACACTGTATGTTATTAAATATATAATTAACAGATTAATTATCAGAGATACAATATTGATTATTGCAGAGTGTCCAACAAAGATATAACTTTCTTCTAAGGATTATTTACCAATGGCCTGGAATAGATTCGTAGTTCTTTGATTTTTATTTCCATCGATGCTGTTGTCTTCAGTAAAGTGTAGAATTTTTCCAAGATCAGGGGTATATTTGGATTCCACATTCTGGTTACGCATTTCCTAGATATAGCAAGTATTGTCCATAACAAATACATATTTGTCTTATTCAGGTAGGGACCTTCATTTACATTTACTATAATCAATACTTTAGTTAAAGTAAAGATTCATTAAATAAAGCTTGTAAAAAATGATTGATTCCATTCCAATATGATTTAATTTTATTACATTCATAAAAATATTAATCCAGTCTGCTTTATTTGACTTTTCACACCTCCAGCAAAAACATTTGTAGTAGTACTGATCTTTTTAATTCTATCTGGTGTTAAAAATGCTCTATATAAGTATTTCCAGTTAAATATTTTCCAGTACTGTGTGTTAGAGGTGTAATTAACTGATAGTAAGATGTTAGTTTTAATTTCTTCTGTTAACTGCAATGACTGACCTTTTGTTAAGAACTGTCAGTATGATGGTTTGGGAATTGTTTTATATGTTATTAACTCTTTATATAGATTTGAAATGGAATTTTTCTTTTCACAACTATTATATATAATTTCATGCAGAAATCTTATTAGATTTGGAATATCTTTAAATGAGGAATTATTAATTAATCTGCATAAATCTTGAGTGTACATTAGAATGCTTTGTAAGGTTAACCAGTCCTGTGTTGGAATATTGTAAGCAGTTTTTATCATATGTATATCTAAAACATTTAATTTATTTACACATTGAAACCAGCATAAGAATCCATTTTGTTCCCAGGAGGTTATTCTTTCCCTATATATTTTGCGAGGAAAGTTCTTAGTGATGGTAAATGGGGTTAAAAGGTCAAACCAAAGTTTTAGATCTATGTTTGCATTGATAAGTTTCCTAAAGGAATTGATGTAATGATTAATCAGTGTTGTTTTAGAAGGTTTTGTTATATTATATTGTATACTTATGCATAGTATGTACCAGGGCTTGTTTGATTTGTCTACTATTACATTTTTTTTAAATATTAAATTCATTTGTTAATATAGCTGTTGTTAGTTCTTTCCAGTTGGCAAAATAATTTGGATTTATCCAGTTTATTGTAGTTTTAAGCACAGATGCTTTTATATATGTTTCTATTTCTGGGAAGTTCAATCCTCCTTGTTTCCAGGGTCTAATGTGGTGAGTTAGAGCTACTCTATTCTTTTTGGGATGCCATAAAAATTTTATTAAACATGAGTTTATTTCTTTAAGAATGCATATTTCAGGAATTAACTGTATTGCTAATGCTACATATAGTATTTTTGGCAATAAGACCATTTTTATTAATTGTAGTCTGTCCTCAAAAGTTAATATAATATTGTTCCACTTTTCTATATATAGTTTTAATAATGTTTTTATAATGTATTAATATCGTTTCATTTATATTTTTGCATAACACTATTCCTAAATAATTTAGCGTAAGTTCTTGTTTTCCTATGATGGATTTATCTGTAACTTTTAGTTCTTTTTTCTTATTTAAAAATAGAAATTTTGATTTTGATCTATTACAGTGTAGACCTGAAATCTTATAAAATTTCTCCATTTCTTCTTCTAGCTCTCCTAATGGCTCTTTGGAGTTTGATAGGGTTAATAAGATATCAGCAAAAAGCATTATTTTAGATATCTACTGGTCTTAGACTTCTATTCCTTTTATTCTTGGATTATTGCATATTATTTATGCAAGTATTTCTATAGCCAAAACAAATAAAACAGGAGAAAGGGTGCATCCTTGTTTAGTACCTTTTGTTATATGGATAGATTCTGAGGTGAAAGGACTTAATTTAATGTAGGCTAAGTTATTAATATATATATTTTTAGTAATAAGATGAAGGGAGGAGGAAATTCAAATAATGCTAAAATTTTAAATAGATATTCCTAGTTGAGGGAATCAAAGGGTTTTTCTATGTCTAATCCAATTACAAGTGTTTCTCTATCTTCTTTATTCACATAATCTAAAAGAGTAAGTATCCTTTTAATATTATCATGTGTGTGCCTGTTATATAAAAATCCAGTTTGATCATTATTAATTGTCTTTGAACGTGGGATTTTCATTCTGTTAGCTAGGATTGACATGAATATTTTGCAATCATTATTCAGTAATGATATAGGTCTGTATGAGGTGCAAAGGTCTGATGGTTTATTATCTTTTAGAATTGGTGTTATGAGAGAATATTTCCATGAGGGTGGTATTTTTGCTTCTGACTGGACTTCTAGCAAAGTTTTATGAAAAAGGAAGATTACTGTTGAAGGGAACAGTTTGTAAATTTCCGTAATTATACCATCTATCCCTGGAGCTTTCTTAAATGTACTTTCTTTTATCTTGTCAACAATTTCTTTGTAGGATATAGGTTTTTGTAGGTCTAGTTTTAAGTTTTCTGGAATTTCCTTTATATTGATAAGGTTTGTATCTAAGTTTATTTGGTTGGTATCTAAATCTTTTTTTTTGAAGTGTTCCATATAATGGAACCGAAATGCTTCAAGTATGTCTCCTATATCTGATACTTTTTTCCCCTTTCTTTTCATGATATATACTACTAATGTTATTTGCTTTAGATTGTATTTTAATTCTTGTAGATACGTTATGTAGGCTAGACAAGTTTTGTGTGTTAGAAATTTTTTATCTAATTCCGCTATTTCTTTTTTGACTTCTAGACAATTCTGATTTTTTTTTTAGATTTTGCCATCAAGAGTCTGGTTTGCAAGTCTAATGATTCAGATTCTCACTCTCTAACTTTGTTTTTGTACCAGCTAAGGGTCTTACCAAATAAATATGCTTTTAATGAGTCCCAAACCATGACTCTACTGATTTCTGTTGTATTATTAATTTCAAGAAATAATTGTAGTTCTGACAACATCCAGGGTCTGAATTCTTTAATTTTCATGATGTATGATGGAATTCTAGTTGAGAGGATTAAAGGTTTAAACTCTATTTGGAGCTTCATTACCAGAAAGTCGTGATCTGAGAAGGGGCATGGAACTACTGAGAAGTTGAGGATTTTTGTTTGTAAATCTTGAACTATGAATAATTTGTGTATTCTAGTCTGTGTTCCAAATCTATGGTCTTTATGGAAAAATAATAAGGAGTTATCAACTTTTACTTTAAAAGTGTCTATTAAATGAAATGAATCAATCCATTTTTTAAGGATTTTGAAATAGTTGCTATGCGAAAAGACTTCTTGGTGGTTTCAGAAGCGTCTAAGGTACAATTAAAGTCTCCTCCCAGTATAAGATTTCCTTTATAATTGTTGGAAATAAAATCTAGGTGTTTTTTAACCATTCCTGCTCCAATTCCTGGGAACCAATATAGATTAACTAAGGTCCATATTCTGTTATTAAATTTAATTATAACAAATGGTAGTAGACCTTCTTTGTCTTCATGTTTATAAATAACTTTTGGAGTGATTATGTTTTTCTTCCAGAGAATTGATACTCCTTTTGTCTTTGTTCCATAGGAGGATTGCGCTAAGACTGTATAGTCCTTAGGGTTCCATATAAAGCTATCATTAGTCTTAAAATGCATTTATCTGGAGCATTTCTCCACGGGCCTCCGCTGAAAACAGGCTCTGTGGAACCTAGTCGGACTTTCCCGGTCAACAAATGATAAATAAATAAAAAATAAATAAATAAATAAAAAATTTCCTGGAGAAATATTACTTGTGCCTTATTTAGATTTAAATATTTTAGCAAGTTTGATTTTTTATTTCATTATTTAAGCCATTAGTATTTAATGATAAGAATGTTAAATCCATTTCAAGTTATTGTTGGAAGAAGCATTTTGCTTCTTTTTTTATTTTGATTATAGTAGTTATACCATATTCTCTGATAAAATTGAAGTTATTTTTATGTATGTAACCTTGGGAGTGTAATTTAATGTTCTTTCTTCTTTAAATACAAGTAGGGTAAAATGCTGGTCAGGCTTTAAAAAAGTACTTCTGTAAAACATTAATTCTAAAGTATCAAATACAAGTAAATATGAATTTCCCATTAAACAAGGAATGAAAGTCATTCTTAATCCAGTAGATAAAGATAGATCTATTGGATTATCACTCATACCTTTAACCAAAAATATCAACTGAGTTCCATATGTTAAATTATTATATGGAGAATTTTCTTAAAAGAGATATGAAATTCTATATTATTCTGTTATTGTTCTCTAGTATTTTATATATTAGGATGGAATGTTAGTAGTGTAAACAATTATTATGTTGACTTAGAAAATATCCAATATTTACTTACCCTTAAGAGATCCCAAACATGTCAGATATGTCATTTTGGATAAATTAAATGCAACAGATGAGCATACACTAAATAAGCCAACAACAAATAGATTATTACTAAAATAATTTGACTAAAAGGACTCTACAGGAGATAATGAGTGATTACCAATGAAATATGAATTTACTGTAGGTGTACTGTCTTCCTTTACTTTCCTACTCTTCAGCTGACCAACTTCAACTTACACTTATGAAAATATATGGCTTATCAGTGGTATCCTGACTCTGAGTAGAGGCTCCCTACATTCTAGTGTGCAGTGCTTGTACATATTTATAGATTTACAAAGCAGCGTCTAAGAATGAACTATGATCACCCTGACAATTCCCATCCTGCATAGGTACCTTCTGCTTCCAGAATGGGTAATCATATCAGGTCTAGAATGAATGTGAAGGTACCTATATGGTAATCAAGACTAACCTTAGATAAGTATTAATCAAATAGTATTTAGAGCATCTTAGAATGTTCTCGGGGCAGTTAGAATACTCTTAAGCCTCTCCTCCCTTGAACAAAAACAGAGATTTCCCTTCCCTTTCTTTCCCTTGTTTTAAATCAGAACTAATAAAAGAAATTCAGCAAGCATAGGTAAACATAAATAACATTCAGTAGTCCGTCTTGTACATGACTCGCAATCTATTAAACAAGTCAGTGACTAACATCACTTTAGTAAACATTATAAAGACAAATTAGAAATAATTTCCTAGCTCTTTAAATTTTCTGATAAAGCAAAATGTTAACAATAAGCTATTTTAACTAAACGTTGCATGATTACATTTCTACTTATATTGTAGTGTCAATAGCTGTCTGAAATCTGTACAATACTTCACTTCTTCAAATGATTCCTTTTTCAATTCAGGTTTTGTTTTGTCAAAATGGCAACAATATTTCAAGGGCACAATTAATATTTAGACTGATGTTTCAAATAAATAACTTGTCAGTTGCCAATTGAGTTAGTTTAGAATGTATGGTTAGTGCAAATATAGCATGTTGCAAAAATAAGGTACTTTTCCGTTATTGGGGCAACACTTCTAATGCCATTACAACAGAGTTGTGGTGAGATACACATATAAAAGGTATAACGACATGGATGCCTGTTGTCCATTACTCTTGTTAACTGTGTAATATTATTCATATAAACTGAGAAAGCTGCTAGAATAATACAAGTTATATGTCGTATTTTTGGCCCTTTGCCCCCCTCCCCCAATTATCTTAGGCTTTGTTCAGATTTCTTGCACAAGCAGGCTGAGAGGCATGGTTCCTAACTTGACTTGCATTTTGTCCTGAGCCCAGTAAAATTGTTTATTAAATGTGTGAGGATCATAATAGGTAGGCACTACATTTTCCTGGTTTTTACTGCTCTGAAAAAGCCGCGTGGTACAGACCCCGTTTATTCACTTCCTCTGTCTTTAGAAGAATGTTTAATTTTTTCCGATACATGGTTGAGGATTACTCAGAATATGCGTGGATACAAAATTACGTAGTTTTCGTCAGTTTGTGGTATACTAGCCAATATTAGTATGAGTTGTTAATGTCAATCATTACAGTTCTGTGGTGGTTCTTGTTCGGGAAATAAATGCCGATTATCCACTGCTTGATGTGTTATAGTGAATGAAACACTTGTAATGTGGCGGCAGCCGCACACAATACTGTCACAGATGCTTTTGGTAACTAAGCAGCTGTATCGTGGTCGAGCTCTACAGGTCAAGGATTGCGGACAAGTGAAGGGGGAGAGGAGGCATCTGTAAGTAATGATTTTTGCACAGACAGGTGAAAGTATTGAAATGCCCCCTTTTGTATACCCCATATACCTGCTCTTCCTGGAGGGCTTTTGTTTTTACAGCAGCAGGACTACTTTTTTTCTTTTAAATGTTTGCCTCCCTTTTATTATAAAGAACTGTATTGGATATCGTGGACACGGTTTTGTGGCACAGCAAGCATTTTAAATGTTGGCACTATAGAAACCAGGGTAATGGACAACAGGCATCCATGTTGTTATACCTTTTCTATGTGTATCTTGCCACAACTCCTATAAAAAATAATGTTCAAATGGAATTTGAAGTGTTGCCCCGATAACGGAAAAGTGCCAAAAATAATATGTATTTTTTCATGTACTCTAGAGACTGTCATATGCAAGTGACATATATAATGTAGCATATACAGAGCAGATAGCTTATGGATTCAGGTTGTTAAAGTAAATTATGCTTATTACTCAGGCAGTTTAATTTAAATTCACAAGTAATTTAGGGACATTTCAGTTGAGTTTCCGGGGATGTGTAGTCCAGTGTGAGTAATTGAGTCCATTTTTCCTCATAAACATATGTCACAATTCATTAAACTAAGCAGAGTCTAACATCTGTCTAATAATCATTATAAAGACAAAGAATAGTAATTTCCTAGCTCTTCAAACTTTCTGATATCGCAAAATGTTGACAGTAAGCTATTTTAACTGGAAGACTAAAACATTTCAATACTTCCTTGTGAATATATATTTTTACTTTTACTGTAGTGTCAAGAACTGTCTTTGAAATCTATGCATTACTTCACTTCTTTCAAGTCATTTTACAGTTCAGATTATATTTTGTCAAAATGTCAATAGCATTTCAAGGGCACATTTAATATTTAAACTGATATTTTAAATGAATAGCTATCAGTTACCGAGTGAGTTTGTACAGAGTGTGAGGTAACAGCAAAGATAACATGTTGCAAAAAGTAATATGCATCTTTTCACATGCTCTAGAGACTGACAATTTCAAGTAACATATAAAATGTAACTTTTACAGTGAAGACAGCTTGTGGAATCAGCATGTTAAAATGAGTATTATACCACAACCCCCCCATTAATATTCCAAAACATGCACTCTGATTGGTCAGCGTGCAAGTTGTAAATCAGAGTTATACTAATGGAAAAAGGTCCGGTCGCCCAGACTTTTTCCATTAATATAACACTTTTTTTTACAGCAACGGAGAATGCAAGATCACCGTTGATTTTTACATTGCTTATTTTAAAGCTGTCTCACTATGTTAAACCCATTTAACATAGCGAGACACTTTAAAAAGCAATGGAGATCTTGCTTTCTCCGTTGCTTTTTTCAAAACTGCCTCGCTATGTTAAACGGGTTTAACATAGCGAGACAGATTTAAAAAAAGCAACGGAGATGCTCTGTTGCTTTTTTAAAGCTGTCTCACTATTTTAAACCCGTTTAACATAGTGAGACAGGTTGTAAAAAGCAACAGAGATCTTGCTTTTTCTGTTGCTTTTGCCCACAGCTCTGATGTACTGTGTAAGTATACGCATGCGCAGTACATCAGAACTGCCGCAGAATACCAAACAGCTGTGGAAGGGCAGCAAGGAGGCATTATACAATGCCATTATTTAAGAAAAGTAATTATTATTTTTCTTAAATAATGTCATTGTATAATAGCAATAACCCACTTCTGGGTGTGGGTAATGCTGGATTTACCCATGGTTGGTGTGCTTTGGTCATGAGGGCAAAGCCCGAGTGGCCAAACAAAGACAACCGTGGGTAAATCCAGCAGTACCCACACCCAGGCGTGCGTTATTGCTATCATTTTTTTTAATCAAGCAGCTACATTTCAATGCAGATGTAGTTTGGGAACATTTCAGTTGTGTTTCCAGGAATATGTAATCCTATGAGGATAAATCATAAAATATTTACAAATAGTCCTAGTATGTATTTATTTTACTTTGCTTAGATTATTTTTCAGTTTAATAACTAAACATTACTTTTTCTTATTATTTGTTATCTGTGAGGCTAAATGTACTTCGCAGGTTCACAGTGTCCTTAGAAACTGCAGCAATTGTTTACTGTTGCTATAGCAACACAAATAGAATGTGAAGAAAGCTTCACTTCTATTAACCAACAGTACATTTTTCCTTCTTTTTTATGTATTTTAATACTAAAAGGAAATAATTCAAAGGACATATGTACATGAATGGAACATTTCAGAGTTAATCACGAACGTCTCCAATCCCAATAAGCATAACAGTGACTATCATTAATCTAATAAATATTGTAATAACAATTAATTAAGTTCACTATTGCAATTAGTCTACCTTAAAACTAGATTATTTTAGACTATTATTTATCTATGTATAGATAGTGAGTTATTAAATATATACAGACTATATTAGTATAGTAAATAGGAGAGAATTTAGAAAGGGAGACAAGATGCAGTTAAAATAAATAATGAGAAAAGAGAGAAAGAAAAGAGAAAATTAAGAGAAAATACAAATATACTATGTATGTTGATTTGTAGTATAAATATTTTGTGTGCTATATAACCCTCCTTCTGTGAAAGAAAAGCACCCTGTTTTACATACCTGAGGTAATGTGAAAACTGTCATGTGTCATCTATTTTCAAAAAATATAGATAAGGATTCCAGTAGTTAGTTACCTTTGTTTTAAAATTCCAGGCAGTAAAATTGGTCCTTTAAAGTAATTAAAACAATTCATATCATAGTAGATGCTTTGAGAGATTTGACTGTAATAGTATCAGTCTTTTGCTTCTTCTTTTTGACGTCTGTCCAGACATTTGTTTCTTTTGTTCTCTTGAGAGAAGGTGACATCCAATCCATATCTTCTAGTAAAGTAATCACATTATTAGTTTTAATAAATGAAGAGGCTTCCTCTAAGTCAATAAAATTCCTCATCTCGTTGGCATACAGTATTCTTATCTTAGCTGGATATGCAAGTTGTGCCTTGATGTTGTTTTGTTTCAGAAACGTTATCATTGGCCACACCTTTTTCCTTTGTTCCTATATTCTAGATGAATAGTCATTATCATATCTTATCAGGTTCTGTTTATATTTTAGAGGTGCCTTCCTCCAAGCAGATCTCAAAATCAGTTCCTTGACCAAGTATGAAAGAAATTTGATAATTATTGACCTAAGAGGAGAGTTTGAGTTAGTGGCAAGTTTCCCAAGAGCTATGTGTGCCCTTTCAATGCCAAACTAAAGTCCTTCTTTTAAATTTAAAAAGTCAGGAATCCAGCTTGATAAAAAGGAAATAATATCCTCACCTTCTGTGTTTTCAGGTAATCCAAAAATCCTGATGTTTTTTTCTCCTCTCCATATTTTCCAAGTCATCTACTTTATTAACCAACCAAGTGTTTTGTTTAAGAAGCATTTTTTCTGTGTTTCCTCTTCCTTAAGTCTGCTTTCTAAGTCATTTAGAGAAACCTCTATTCCTGTTATCCTTGTCTGATGTTGTTGTAGCATTTCCTTGAAGGTGTCAGCCTGTTTTTGACTGCTTGTTTTAAATTTTTCAGGTTCTCTTTAACATCATCCATCTTCAAAGACAACTCCTGCAGGGTAGATGTCATGTGTTGTAGTTCCTTCTTTAAGGCAGCATCCTGGTGAGAGATCTTTGAGTTGCTCATTTTAACACGTGAATATATCTCCAAGCTTTTTGACAGGAAATTATTTGTAAAACTTCACCAACATTTCTAATTATGTAAATTAATCCAATATCTATAAGATTTTATACTTTGAAGGAAAAAAAAGAATATTTTTCCTGTCTTATTTAACTAGTTATATGGAGCTCTAAAATACTGCTGCTTTCAGTTAGCCATTCAAGCTCTGCCCCCCCCCAAAAAAAGTGGTAATTTTTGAGGAAGGTGTGCTTGAGTACCCTTACAGATTACTGAATAATCCTTATAGTTGTACACATGATTTCATACAGAACATGTATAATAAGAGGAAATCACATATTTTATGTCAATGTCACAGGTTGATGGTGGTATTATTGTGATATTGTCCATGACTGTACATACTTCTCTCTACTGTTGCCCATGAGCTTGTTGCAATCTGTCCTGATTGGTTGAGACCTATACTGTGATTACATTCATATTCCATCAACTCATTTTGTACATCTTCATAATATGCACATACACCCTATTGTATATCCCATCCTTGATAAATGTCCTCTCCAGTGATCATGTCAGGGTGCTTATATCACAAGTACTCATCTCCATTGATATATGACCTTGTGTGGCAGTCTCATACTATACAATATCTGTGTGATGATATGACTATACCCACACAGGAGGTGTAAACAGCAGTGCATACTGTATTATGTACCTATGTATTGAATGATCAAGTTACAACTGTCTTGTCTTTGTGGTGCATGTACATTGGCATGTTTTTATCTGATGCACATTACCATATTTCACTTGTCGTCTTCCCCTTTCTTAATTCCTACCATGCATGTGTATGGCCCTTTTCAATACATACAAATTCCAAGAAAAGTGTATTTATAATGCAGTCTATGTACCCCTGATGATCCCCAGCAAAGCTTTATTCCAGTATGCATAAACATGCTTGCACTGTACTCTGCACTGCCTACTCTTTGCCATAATGTGTTAGAACTGCATTCATTACCTTAAATTAAACCCTGGTAGTCATTGTGGCTGTCTGCACAACTAGTTTGCCCATAGATAAACATGTCTGCACTCTGAAGGTGTTTGTGCTGCTTTACATGTTTTCCTGGCCTGCAACATTGTTGCTGGTCTCAAAACCTTGCTTGTATTCGTGTAAGTGTGATGCACGGCATGCATATGGAATTAGCACTGTTGCTCATCATGCAACTATGTAAACTCCATGTAGGCTTTGTGCTAAGTCTAAATGGAGTTTATTCAGTCCCTGGGTGAGTATAATGACAGGGCTTTGAGTCAGTCCATGAAGTACATATGACTTAGGCATTGTATCCTTTTAGTAAGTAACTCTGCGGGTGTTCCAGTTGTTGCATGTGTCTGGACAGATACATCCCAAAGAAGGCACTATAGGCTCATAGGTTCATAGGTGTTTGCTAGGCTAATGACCACAAGGGCTTTTTTAAGCCTGCCATGCATCCCAGCTCTCTGACAATATCTGGTACCCTTGATAAGTGTAAGCAGGGGCTTGGGAGGTGAAACACTTACAAGCAGGAGCCTGTGAGAGGAATCATTTATAGGCTGCTTGTGTCCATTAGAGACATAGGTGCCAAACCAGCAATTAATTTTTTCTTCCCCATCCAATTGTCCAAGTTACACTTGAATTGGGTTAATGAGTAACTCTGCTTAACATGGATGGGGAACCTGCTCCATTGAAGGGATAGTCTCTGGGATAAATGTCTATCTCTCCAGCATGTCCTATTTATATAACAGACAAGGTTTAAGTTTTTAAAATGGGTAATGCTGGTGCTGCTTGTTTTCTGGATATGCAGAAGGTCCATCAGAGTGGGGTCTGACAAAGTGTTGTATGCTAGGCATAGATCTCCCCTCAATAGCTTGCAGTAGAAGACTAAATAGAGGAATAGGGCCTTGAGGATTTCTGCGTGCTACATATTGCTTATGCCCTGTATTCATTTAGTGAGGAACCTCTGTGGACATTCCATTTGTTGGATGTGCCTGGTTAGGTACATACCAAAGAGGACATAATACTCAATGATAAGTCTGATGAATGCTGAATACAATGGAACAATAACTTTCTTGCACCTAGATGTCATACCTTTGTTTATAAGTTGCACAACATAAAGTGATTTCCTCACTACCATGGATGAGTGATGATCAAAGGCTAGATTACTGTCTATGTGTATCGCCAAGTTCATGACTACTGGGTCAACTCTTACAGGTATGTTGTCAACATGGTAGTTACCAGGGGTGGATGACTTCCTAAAGAAACTATTATGCATTTATTGTCATTTGGCTTTAGTCCATGGCTCTGACACCAGTTGTTTGCCTATGTCAGCCCTCCCTGGAGAACATTTTTGTCAATGGGCAATTCAATGACAGCTCAAAATTTGCAATCATCAACAAATTTAGTCAGCCAGAAGCCACTGACATTGGTCTTGACTTCAGAGAAGTAAATGCCAAAAAGGAGAGGTCCCAGGACTGATCCCTGAGGGACTCCCCTTGTGACTGGCCCCTCTGTAGAGGTGGACTTCCCAATTCTAACTTTGTGGGTCCTGCCTGTCAGCCAGCTGGCTATACACCAGGTGACATAAGGGTGTACCTAACCTTTTAAGTTTGTCAACAATGCCCAAGTGGGGTATTGTGTCAAATGCCTTGGCCAGGTCAGGGTAGGAAGTATAAACCATTTTACCCTCATCTATTGCTTTTGTGACCTTCTCAAAGAAGTCCACCAGGTTGAGTAGGCATGACCTGCTCTTGATGAAACCAAATTGGACTGGGTGCAGTGCCTGGAGGTTTATCATTATTTATTATTTCCATGATGATTCTTTCCATGGTTTTACATATGAAACTACTGAGACGTATGGATCTGTTGTTTCCAGGTTCTGTAGATGGACCACTTTTGTGCAGATGGATGACTGTTACTGTTCTCCATTCATGAGACACGAAGGCTGTTTGGAGGCTATAGTTAAATAGCATATCTACTGGGCCTGATAGGTCTTGTTTCATGCCATTTAAAAGGCATCTGGAATATTGTCTGTACCCATTGATTCAGTGTTCATAGCCCTAGATAGAGCATTAAGGACCTGTTCCCTTGTGATAGCAGCGAGAGTTATATTTAATGGTATTTTCAGAGGGAAGGTTGAGGGTGAGACAGGGTAAAGTTTGAGCTGAATTTGATGGCCAGTAGGTTTGCTTTATCTTCTGGCTCAGTGTACGTGGTTCCATTTACAATGAGCTGTGCACACAATTGTGTATTGTCTTTGAGGTTGTGGACATAACTAAAAAAATGCTTTGTGGTTGTCCATGGCCTAGGAGGCCAAATTTACCTCAAATTTGGCTTTGGTACACTTTATTTGTCTGCTGAGCTGTTTGTTTAATTTGATAAAGCTGCTTTTATCCTGCTGGGTACTGCACCTTCTAACTTTTGCCATGATGTTCTTCTTTCTGTTAGACAGCCTATTGATGTTGCGATTCCACCAGGGTGGCTTTTTTCTGATTTAGTTCTGTACTTCTTCCTGGTGGGTACAACTGCATTGATGCAGCTATTAACATGCTTGTATAGGGTTTATATCAACATTTCTGCATAGGCAGCAGTGTCCTCAGTGTTTATGGGGGCTTGATATGTTGCCAGGCAATCACTTTATAGTTGGAAGTTAGCCTAAGAGTAGTTCAGTAATTTTCCAGGATTAGCTGGGGTTCCAGATTTTATTTTTACTTCTACCTTACCAGAGAAGACATTACACTACAGGATGTGCAGCACCTTCCCATATTAGTAAGGACCAGATCCAGCATGGTTGCACCCCTGGTTGGTGTATTGGCAATCTGGTCAAGGGAGCTTGTGTTTACAAAATGCAGAAATCTCTGTGCCTGTAAATTTGGTGTTGTATATGATTCCCAGTTAATAACAGGGTAATTAAAGTCACCCATGAATATAGTATTGAGTTGGCTGGTGAGTGTTTCCAATAAGTTCAAATACATGGTATAGGTTTCCTGGGTCATAGTGTGGGTCCCAGAGCTTGTAAGAAAGTGGTATTGGATTTTGGCTATGGTGACATGAATGTGTAGAAGCTCAAGTACATCGTCCTGTTTGACCAGCCTTGAGGTATATTTATTTTTGATGTAAATTGAAACGCTTCAACCTTTAGTCTCTGTCTATGCAGTAGATGGTCTTAATGTATGAAAGGCATTATAACCTTGCACCGTTGGTGTGCTCTCTCTGGCTTTAAACCATGTCTCATTGACCACACAGACATCAGCATTCTCTAGGGTGAAGACAGCGTCTAAGGAGTGGAGTTTTTTCTTTAGAACTGTAGCATTGAGCAGGAACACCAACACTTTTAAATTTTCTTGGTTTTGATTGGTCTAATGAGGGCTGAGTAAATGAGGTAGAGTAGAATTTGAACATTAAGCCTTGTACTGAATTTCTTTTCTTAGTTTTGATTTTTATTCAGGCCACCACTAGATCAAAAGTTTGGGAAAACAATCTAAAATGCATCTTAGGACATCAATAACCCTGTAGATTTTGTGGGCCTGGCAGTCCCTAGACCCCCCTGACATAATTCAGTTATTTTCTACACAGTTATTACTGTGCTGCCTTTGCCAGCTAAATTCTGCTGAAGGAATGCAAAGAAAAGTAAAGCTGAACAGCAGCAATGAATTTCTTTATGTAGCCATAATTCCTGTTAAGGCCATCACTGTATAAAAGGATTATTAAACAAAAATGTAAAACAGACTTCAGTGTGTTTAAAAATAAAGCATGGCTTCTGGAAGAGGCTAAAGAGTAAGGCAAAATATGAGGAAAGGAAGGAAGACATAATCAGCATGATTTGGGGAGTCCAGGATGGAGGAAACAGTGGAAGCATTGAAGGATGTGTGCAAGGGGTGAAACAGTATGCAGTAGAAGGCACTATGGAACCCTTCACCTAGAACAACATTTCACTTACAACCATCCCTATGCATAAGAATGCTGTACTGTAATATCATTGAAAGTAAATGCCAGTCACTGTGACTGTTACTCAATGAGATGGGCCAACATGGTGTGGCACACAGTTCTTTCTCAAATTTTTTTTAATAACTATGCACACTATTTACATTAGCCTGACACTATAACAGATCTTAATGTGTACAGTTACTTTATAAGTATGTCCAATCCGTTATGAGAGTGTCTGATCAATTAGTGTATAGTGTCAATCAACAATAAGACTTTTCCCCAAGGGTTGTTGATAAATGGCTTTGTATAAATTCTTAGTTATTTAATTTTAATTTCCATTAATGCTGTGGTCTTCAGTAGGCTGTAGAAGTCTTCCAAAGTAGGTATTGTGTTTGTATTCCATTTTCTTGTTATACACTTCCTTGAAATTGCAAGTATAGTCCATACTAGATACATGTTTGACCTATTCAAATGAGGACCTTCATTAACATTTAATAATGCAAGAGCTTTAGTTAAATAAAATGATTCATTAAATAAAGCTTGTAGAAAATTATTAATACCATTCCAAAATGGCTTAATTTTAACACAATCAAAGAAAATGTGGTTCCAATCTGCATTGTGTACTTGCTGACATCTCCAACATATTTCTTTTATGGAATAACTTATTTTACTGATTCTTTCTAGGGTTAAGAATGCTCTGTGCAAGCATTTCCAATTAAAAACTTTCCAGTATTGTACAAAGGATGTATATTTTATCAATAATAAGATATTTGTTTTAATATCTTCAGTTACCTGTAATGAGTGTCCTTTTGATATATATTTCCAATATGAGGTTTTGGGTGTTGTTTTATAGTTTATCAATATTTTGTAAAATGTTGAAATGCTGTTTCCCATGTCAAAGTCATTATATAGGATTTCATATATGTATTTCGTAAATTTAGGTATTTCTTTAAATGAAGAATTGTTAATTATTCTACTTAAATCTTGTGAATATGACAGAATACTTTGTAAAGTTAGCCAGTCCTGTTGTGGAATTTTGTATGTTGTTTTTATTTCTTGCATATCTAAAACTTTTAGTTCTTTGATACATTGGAGTCAATGAACAAATCCTTTCTGTTCCAAGGAATTAATAATTTCTCTATATATTTTATGGGGAAAGTTCTTTGTGACTATAAATGGTGTTAAAAGATCAAACCAGAGTTTGAAATCTATATTTGCATTAATTTGTTTGTGTCTTTTGGCTTTTCCCAGTTAAGGGTCGCCACAGCGGAACTCCGGTCCGCTAATGATTGGTAGTGGATTTTTACGTACCGGGTTACCAGCCCTGATGCACAACCTTCAACGAAGGCCCGCCCCATTCACCTATGCCTCCACACAGAAGACGGTCTACCTGAGAATCGAACGGGACAACATCTTGCTATGAGGCGACAATGCTACCACAGCACCACCACTTAATAATTTTCCTAAATGAGTCAAAGTAATAATTAACCATACGAGTTTTAGTGGGTTTAGTTATGTTATGTTATATCGCATACTATTACATAATATGTGCCATGGTAAATTCTTTTTATCTGTTATCTGAAATTTGTTTTGTAAATCAAATTCATTTATTGATATTACAGTTAGTAATTCTTTCCAATTTGTGGAGTAATTTGGACTTGTCCAATCTGAGATTGTTTTAGATATTGATGCTTTTATATGTGTTTCTATATCAGGAACGTTTAATCCTCCCTGTTTCCATGGTCTGATATAATGTATTAAAGCTATTCTGTTTCTTTTGGAAAACCATAAAAATTTTATTAGGCATGACTTTATTTCTTTAAGTATATTCCTTTCTGGTAACAGTTGTATTGCCAAAGCTATATATAGGATCTTGGGCAGTAAAAGCATTTTTATTAACTGTAGACTATCTTCAAATATTAATATTATTTTGTTCCATTTTTCCACAGAGATTTTAATTGTATTGATGATATTATTGTAGTTTTTTGAGACTAATTCATTATTATCCTTGCATAACTCATTTCCTAGATATTTTAAGGTAGATTCTTGTTTCCCTATGATGTGATTCCCCCTTAGTCTGCAGTTCTTTTTTTATTCAAAAATAAAAATTTTGATTTTGATTTATTGAAATGGAGTCTTGAAGTCCTGTGAAATTTGTTAATTAATATATCTAAATCTTCTAATGTCTCTTTTGCATTAGATAATGTTAGTAATATGTCATCAGCAAATAGCATTACTTTAGAATTGTATTGCTGATAACCATCTATTCCTTTGATTTTTATATTGCTACAAATTGAATCTGCTAATATTTCAATAGCCAGAGCAAATAGAATCAGTGACATGGGGCATCCTTGCTTAGTGCCTTGTGTTATATGTATAAATTCAGAGGTAAAAGGATCTAACTTGACATACACTAAATTATTTGTGTATATATATATATATATATATATATATATATATATATATATATATATATTCTTTAGGAGATGAACAAAGGATGCAGGAAATTCAAATAGCATTAGCATTTTGAATAAATAGTCTCAATTTAGGGAATCAAAGGCTTTCTCTATATCTAAGCCAATTATGAGTGTTTCTTTATTTTCTTTATTAACATAATTTATAAGTAAAATTATCCATTTAATATTGTCATGTGTGTGTGTCTATGATATATAAATCCAGTTTGATCATTATTTATTGTTTTGGATAGTGGCATTTTCATTCTGTTAATATTGTCATAAATATCTTATCATCATTATTTAATATTGATATAGGTCTATATGAGGTACAGAGGTTTGGGGATTTGTTTTCCTTTAGGATTGGTGTGATTAAGGAATATCTCAAAGAGGGTGGTATTAAAGCTTGTGACTGAATTTCTAATAGAGTTTTATGGAAGAGGGACATTATCTTTGAAGGAAAAAGTTTATATATTTCCATAATTATGCCATCTATACCTGGAGCTTTATTATTTTTACCCTCTTTTATTGTATCTGTAATTTCTTTACAGGATATAGGTGCTTGCAGATCTAGATTTTATTTTTCTGGTATTTTTTTATATTAGAACATTTTTCATCTAGATTTAATTGATTTATATGTATAGTTTCTTTTTGAAAATGTTCCATATAGTGATTTCTATAGGCATCAAGAATGTCACCTATAGCCGAGACATTTTTCCCTTTCTTTTCATGAAAGATACTTTTAATGTTATTAGCTTTTAATTGCATTTTGATTCTTGTGGATAAATTATGTAGATATTTGGGAGAAGTGGCCAAGGTATTAATTTTTAGTTTTTCTAAAGCTAAACTAGTTTTATGTCTTAGAATTTCATTGTATTTATTGTTTAATACTTCTACTTTATTTTTCATCTCCAAATGATTTTGATTTTTTTCAGCTTTTACTGATAAAAGTTTAGATTGTAGATCTAATAATTCAGAATCCCATTCTCTGATTTTTGCATACCAAGTTAGGGTTTTACCATATATGTAAGCTTTTAATGAGTCCCATATCATTATTTCATTTATCTCTGTGGTTTCATTAATATCTAAGAAGAACTGTAATTCAGATAATAACCAGGGTTTGAACTCTTTAATTTTAGTTATATATGCTGGAATTCTGGAGTTAAAGATAAATGGCTTGTACCCATTTTAAAGTTTTAGCATCAATGAATTGTGGTCTGAAAAGGGGCATGGAGTGATTGAGAAATTAATGATTTTAGAGTGTAAGTCATGGGTAGCAAATATTTTATGTATTCTAGTTTGTGTACCAAATCTGTGATCTTGATGGAAAAACAACAAAGATTTATTTTCTTTAAATTTGAAATTATCTACAAGATAAAATGATTCTACCTACATGTTTAAAGCTTTTGATGCAGCAGATGTACTCAGCGGTCTTTTGTTTGTAGTTTCAGAAATATCAGATATACAGTTAAAATCTCCTCCTAATATTAAGTTGCCATTGTAATTAATGGAAATGAAATCCAAGTGTTTTTTAACAGTTCCTGTTCCAATGCCTGTGAACCAGTATAGATTGGCTAGGGTCCGTATTATGTTATTATATTTAACTATTACTAATGCCATAAGGCCTTCTTTATCTTCACACTTATAAATGACTTCTGGGTTAATCACGTTTGTTTTTCATAAAATCGTTACTTCTTTTGTCTTTGTCTTATAAGTGGATTGCTCCAATATCATATATTGCTTAGGATTCCATTTGTAATTGTCATTTGTTTTGAAATGAGTTTCTTGAAGGAAGGCAATTTGTGCTTTGTTCAGTTTTAAATATTTCAATAGATTTGATCTCTTGCTAGGATTGTTTAAGCCACTGGTATTTAAAGATAATAAAGTTAAATCCATCTTAGGTTATTTAGACTGTGTATTTTTGTTTTATTGTGACTATTAAACATTTTCCTCTGATAAATATAAAGTATATGTTTGAGATTGTAAAGGAAATTATCAGTTTTATACTTAGAGTGTTTACCAATAAAGTAATGTTTTGGTCAGGCATACTAAAATGTTTTTGTGAAATAACAAATTTAAATTAATAAATGTTAACAAAACTAAGATCCACACTAGCCATGGAATGAAAATCTTTCCTAATCTAATGGATAAACCTAAGTCCATCAGATTATCACTCATACCTTGACAATCCAAAACATCTAAGCTCCATAAATTGAATTATCATATGGAGAATATTTGTAATCGGAATAAACAATATTTATATTATTTTGAACAGATATAATACTATTGTAGATTAGACAGAATTCTAATACAATATAAATGTCTGCTTATTGTATAAGCAATTAATATTTACATGAAGATAGATGACAAGCAGTTCAATCATAGTAAAGTAGGATGTATCATATGAAAAACCTCAATAAAAGATTATAGCACACAGTTATTTAACATATTCACATTATTGTTGAAGTCTTTCAAAAAACGATTGCTTAATATAAATAGATGGTAATAATATTTATACTTAATGTTTATAATACAATGTATTTTACTGGATATATAAGAAGTTATATTTCATTGTTTGCCAGCATTTAAGTAATCAATTTGTTTGTTGCTAACTTACTTAAATCATCAAGTTTATTTTATGTGAACGTTAATGAAAGTTAGTGCATTTTAATTATTGGTGCATCCCCCCATTTCCTACACATAAGGATTTTCATATCTAACATTTCTTATTATAAAATGAGTGAAATTATAGGTTAAAAACAACAAATTCACTTATTGTGATTAATGATTACAAGTTCCCTTTCAATATTCATAAATCGCCATTTTATGGCATACACTGAAAGTTTTTAGATTTAAATGGTAACATTCTATTTTGTATAATCAGCAAAGGTTAAACTGAGTGATTATCGTCAATTTAATACTATTTCTTCAGAATGTGATTGTTACATTTTTGTGACATTCCTAGTTCAGGCTTCTATTGTTTCCCTTGAACAATGTTGTCAGTTTGATGTTATGCATAAAACATTAGTTAGCTTGATAACAGCTTAAGTATTATGTATGGTCAAGATGAGTTACAAAACCCCAATTCAAGTTAAAGCAATTATATGACTTGTTATGCACATTTACTTATATGAGAAAATCATCATGCTTCCCCTTGATGTTCAATATAGTGTATGTAATTTATGACAAGTTAAAACAGTAGTGATATTATATATAGGTGATATCTGTAATGTTGTACAGAATAACTGGAACATTCTGACTAGTGATGAAGGGCTGAGTGATATAGTAGGTTGTAGACCTAACTTCAGATATAGAAGAAACAAGAATCTGAAGGATTTGTTATGCAAAGAAAGGCTAAGTTGTCAAAATACAGTGGCAACAATAACGACGGGCACATTCCCGTGTGGGAGGTGCAAAGCTTGTGGCCACATTAATAAGAAGACTAACTTTGAGCATCCTGTCACACATAGGCAATTTGTGTTAAAAGGAGGGCTACCTGTCGAGCACGGATATAGTATATTTAGCTGAGTGTAGCCATTGCCCTAGTTTTTATGTAGGAAAACTAACCAGATGTTAAAGACTAGGATATTACAGCACCTATCTAGCATTAGGAATGGGGATGTGCATAATGCTTTGAGCAGACATGTGATGGATAATGCAACACACAAATTCACTTTCAGGGCTATAGTAAACATAAGGCTTACCACTAGAGGGGGTGATGTGAAGCATTTGACAGAATTAGCAGAATCCAGATGGATCATTGAGCTTATGGCCAATCGTACACCAGGTTTAAATGATGTGATACCTGTTAGGCCCACCCTTCAAAAAAGGCGGGCTTTTTACTGAATCCTATTGGATATGCACTAGTTTAAAAGAAGGGGTTGTTTTATTATAATTTTATCCGATGAAGGGAGAAGTCCCGAAAGCGCTCATCTTGTGTTTATGTGCAATAAAGATTTTAAGGAATAGCAGTGTCCTTGCCGCATTTTTTGGTGCATATTATATACAAGCCCATGTTATTAAACTGTCTATTATCAATTTAATGCTATTTGTTCAGAATATGATTGTTACATTCTGTGACATTTCAAGTTCAGGCTTCTATTGTTTTTCTTGCACAACTTTGTCAGTGTGATGTCATGTATAAAACATTAGTTACCTTGGTAACCGCTTAAGTATTATATATGGTCAGGATGGGTTACAAAAACTACAATTCAAGTTAAAGCAATTGCATGACATGTTATGCATATTTACTTATGTAAGAAAATCATCATGCTTCCCCTTGATGTTCAATGTAGTGTATGCCATTTATGACAAGTTAAGACAATAGTGTTATTATACACAAGCCCATGTTATTAAATCCTGTCTTTAATATCTAAATTCAGCAGACTGCTTCATCTTATATGACAATTATATAGTTTATGTCTAGATTTACTAAAATCATACATTACATAACTATTGTGTTTTTTTTTTTTGGTTGTTGCTTAGTTATTTGAGAGACCACAAGCTGTAATGCTTATTCTTAATATTAGCTCCTTCCAAACATGTTTATACAGTCCATAGACTTTAATTTATGAGACCCTTCTAGTTTCTTATTTGTTATAAGTATATTTCCATCCTTACATACACACATATCAGTACTTCAAGCACAGGACACAATGCTCATCCAGTTTTGCCAGAATACCATTCACTAGTTCATGTGGTGTGTTTCCAGGCTGTTCTTAAAATATCCAAACCAATATTTGTCCTGTTCCATTTTACCAGCCTGTTCCATTCAGTGGCCACTCTGCCAGTGAACCACTCAACACACCTTCCATTCCCATAGATATTTCCACAAAGGAAATCTGATGACTCTCTAGCACCTCCTGGCAAACCCAAACACCCCTAGAATCAATTATCCCCATATGCCCAACACGTCTGAGCAAGATCACCTCCCAGACCACTGCAAAGGGTACTGCAGAAGGCCGAGTGCTGTTAGTCTTTCGCAATAACTCATACTTCCACTCTTATAAGAATCATCACGGAGGCTCCACAGAGCTGTTAAGCATGATCATCGCTCTGTCTCCATTACCATTGCAACCTGGGAGCATCTGTTTCTGTTAGTGTGTCTGTGTACTGCATACCAGAGGCTAGCTATGCACCTGAAGCAGAGCTTCAGTTCACTGCAACCTCAAGCCTAAATTCTTTCCCTTTCAGTGAGTCGGCAGCCAGGAAAAGAAAAGAGAGCAAACAGATAAAAAAAATAAACTCCCAACAAGCCACCACAACAAGAGATAACATTCTTCCAGCCTTCCCACCTCTCACTCAGCAGATGTATAAACAAACTATTCTCTGCCAAAATATCCCAAATCAGTTTTATCTACCCCTTCCCCTGGATCCAGGCTAAAACACCAAATGTCTCTTCCTAATACACAAGCATCAGTAAACCTCAATCGCAAGTCACAACCCCCAGCTTCCTGGAGATGAAAACAGCAACATACAACAGCTGCCAGACATAGCTACATCCACACACACCATGTCAGGCTTAATCAAACAGCTCTTGAAGGCATGATACCTGTCATGATTGATATTAACTCTGTTTAGGCAGAATAATAATGACATTTGTACTAGCTGCCAGACACGGCTGCATCCACGCACACCATATCAGGATTGATCAAACAGCACTCGAAGCTATGATACCTGCCATAATTGATATTAACTATGTTTATACAGAATAATAATGAGATTTGTACTAGCTAGCAGACACAGCCACATCCACGCATACCATATCAGGATTGATCAAACAGCACTCGTAGCTATGATACCTGCCATAATTGATTTTAACTATATTTAGAAAGAATAATGATGACATTTGTACTAACAGCTTGCTACTATTATTTAACCAGAATATACATGACATTTCTAAATCATACTTTAACTGAAGAAGGCATTAGTCTCCATGACAACATTTTTTTTCAAAACACTCTTCTGTTACTGCTATTATATATAATGTTAATTTGTTACATTTGAGTCTGAACTCTGATGAATGGTACCTTGTTGAATTAGTTAATTAATTACTTAAATTATAAGTAAAATCAATGAAAAATGAACAAGATAAGTATTCACTGAGTTCAAGTAGGGGAACAGAAACTTCTATGTTTGTACTATATGTTGCTTTGTTTGGCTTATATATAATGCAAATAGTATCCCATCTTGACCTACCTTTGTTTGTGAAGAATTATTGTTTCTTTTATTCTTTTTAAGAGTAGGGGCCATCTATTCCATTTCTTCTGGGATGGACACTAAGTTGTTGTTTTTAATGAATATAGTAGCTTCTTCTAAGTCATTAAATGTTCTCATCTCATTGGCAAAAAATGTTTTTATCTTGGTGGGAAAACCCAGCTTTGCTTTAATGTTGTTTTGTTTCAACATTTTTATTATTGGACATACTTTTTTTCCTGTGTTCTAGTATTCTGGACGAATAATCATTGTCAAACCCTATCAGGCTTTGATTATATTTTAAAGGTGATTTTCTCCAAGCAAATTTTAATATTAGTTCCTTGTCCAGAAATGAAAGACATTTTATAACTATGGATCTAGGTGGAGTATTAGTTGAGTTAAAAGCAAGTTTCCTCAGTGCTCTATTCATCCTTTCAATTCCAAATGAAAGTACCTCTTTCAAGTCTAAAAATTCAGGAATCCAGGTTGTTGATAATGAAGCAACGTCTTTTCCTTCAGTGTTTTCAGGCAGACCAAAGATCCTTATGTTGTTTCTCCTTTCCCTGTTTTCTAAGTCATCTATTTTGTTAAGCATGTATTCTGTTTAAGAAGTTCTTTTTGGAATTCTTCCTCTTTGAGTCTCCCTTCAATGTCATTTAGAGAAGTCTCTAAGTGTGGCCTCAGCATACCAATAACTTATTTTCAGGGGAAAGTGCGGCATCTTCTATGGATGAAGGAGATTTAGAGGACGAGCAGTTTCCAGGACTGCCGAGACCCAACAACGAGGAGAATTTTCGTAAAACATTTCAGGATTCCACAGGGCCGAGAAATGGTACAAAAAACATTCTTGGTATGGACAGGAAGTTAATAGGGATCATGGTTACGTCCCTATACTAAACGCAGCAAGTGGACATATTGATAAGGTATTTTTAACTGTACCTATACATGAGACTTATGTTGTTAATTTGTCTGGTTATTCTATTGATGATGTGGAGATGTCAATATTACAGAGGAGTTCAAAATGTATCCTCTTGGCTTTTCCCAGGCTTTATGAGTTAAAAGGGGATTTGTTCAAGTTGGTGCATAAGATGCATATAAGGGAATATTTTCATGTTATAAGCAATGTTGAATATAAATCATATGTTAATGAAACTGTGTCTTCAAGCGAAGACAGTTATTATTCATGTGATTCAGATGTAGAAATTAATGCTTATAGTAGACTAGATTCTACCAATGTAACATCCAAAAGTACATTCATGTCACCGTTTAAAAATGAAAGTATTTAGTGGTTTTATGATGCATTTAATTTTGTGTTGGAGAAGAAAATGTGTGACTTTAATAATGAAATGAAAACATTCAATTTGTCTAAGAATGAATGGATTAAATTAAAGCAATTGAGTAAAATTATCAAATAGTGTTTAAACCCTCAGACAAGGGGGGGGGATTAGTAGTGATGAAATCTAGTGACTATTATAATATGTGCATGAAACATCTGAATAATGAACACGTTTATTATACAGTGAATCTGGATGTTTATAAACAGGCTAAAAGAGATTATGAAAATTTACTACATAAAGGAGTACATTTAAACTATTTGACAACATCAGAGGTTGCTAATAAATTTTCCACCAAAGATAGTACTATGGCTAACTTTTTTTGTTTTCCAAAAATACACAAGAACTTCCAGTACCCACCAGGATGCCTCATAGTATCAGCTAGTGGTTATTTTACCCACAATCTAGGATATTTCCTACATCATTTTTTACTGAAGGAAGTAATTAAGCTACCGTCCTATATTAAGGACTCCTTTGATTTCTTAAAGAAATTGGGAGAAATTAAATGGGAGAAAGAGATGTATTTTTTGGTGTTGGATGTTACAAGCCTTTATGCAAGTATACAACATACATTTGGTATGGAAGCATTAGATTATTTTTTGGGAGATTGTCCCATAACCCAATATATAAAGGAACTAGTATATTTTTGTTTGACAAATAACATTTTTGAATTTGATGGAAACCTATATAAACAGATGCAGGGGACAGCCATGGGGATGGCTTTTGCCCCCATGCATGCAAATCTCTTTATGGGTTAGGTCGAGTATATATATATATATATATATATATATATATATATATAAGCGCCTTTTATAGAAATCATGTCAAAAAATATTTTAGGTTCATAGATGACCTCATATTTATTTGTCGAGGGGGATGAAATGAGGTACAGTCATTTATCAAATTTTTGAACGAAAGTAAATATCAAATTAAATATGATGGTTTACAGGAAGGAGAAATAGTGAATTATTTGGACATTTCCCTGGAGGGCCTGGGGAATGGTAAAATCAAAACTAAAATATATAGGAAGTTTGAACAGCCTAACTATATGCTACACTCATCAAGCTGTCACCCTGAACATACCTTGGTATATATTCCCTATGGGGAAATCTTGAGAATAAATAGATTATGTTGTGATAGACAAGAGTTTGATAGAGAAGACAAAAAAGCAATAGTTATGTTCCTAAATAGGGGATATGAAGAGAGCTTAGTTATAGATTGTTATAACAGAATATTTAGAGACAAAAAAAAGGATAGGAGCAAAAGAAAAGGTGATATATATGAGAGAGTTCAGAAGGATTATGCCCCAGGTAAGAGTTTGTTTTATGTTTCTAAGTATACATTGTTTTCGACTAAGATGGAGAAATTATTAAAAGACTATTGGAATATAGTGAAGAGGAAAGTTACTTTTCTTAAAGAGATAAGGTTAAGATTCTCCTATCAAAGGGGATGCAACTTGAAAAACTTCTTGGTCCATGGTACTTATAGAAGATCTGTAGAAAATATAGAAAAGAACTGGTTCACAGGGGTACTATCCCCTGTGGAAATTGCACAATATGTCAGCATGTAGTGGCAACGTTTGATAGAATAAATAGTAAGAAGTTTCAAACACAGGGTTGTTTTACCTGCAAAAGCATAGGTATTATTTATGCCATTAAGTGTCCCTGCAGAAATAGTTATATAGGAGAAAGTAAGAGAAGTTTAGGGGAGAGAGTAAAGGAACATGTTAGGAACATTAAGAACAACAAGGTTATTAGTCTATTATGTGAACATTTTAATAGGATGCATCAAGGTGATTTTAGTAGTTTACAAGTGTCAGTGTTGGAACAGATTAAATCAGAATTTTTAAGTGAGGACACAGTAAAATATTTGATGAGAAAGAAGGAATCAATTTTTATATTGAAATATAATGCACTCCAACCAAAAGGAATGAATAAGGAGTGCAACTGGAAAACTTTTATTTGAATGAATGTGTCTTTAGGTGCTGGCAGTGACAGGGTGAAAATTTGAAGTGTCCAGGGGTCCCCAACATGACACTTGATGAGAGCCCCCCCAAATACTAACACTGGCCCTGATCACATCCATGAGAAGTGGTGGCAGGCATAAGTTGGATAACTTTTGTCCTGCTGAGAATGAAGTCCAACTGCAGGCAGTCAGGACCCATGGTTGAGGCCTGTTGATTACACAGGTTGCTGACCAGACTCTGTGGGAGCAAGTGTAACAGACACTGTTCACAACTTCAGTGCTGTAGTTGAGGGAACCTGCTCATTAGAGTCATGATGCAGTCATGCCTGACAAAATCTGTCATGCCAAGGTAAAGGATAAACAAAAGCATCAAGGAGTCAACTACAGGAGGTGGCCTACTGGAAGTAGTTACACTGATGGGTGTGGATGTGTTTTTGATGTCCTTGAGTGATAAAATACACAATGGCCCTCTAGAATGCAAGTGAACATTTGTGTTAGGATCATCCAGCTCCTGTGTCTTACTGAATGATATTCTAGGTTAGTAGAGATGTCTGTAGTACAGTACTGCACTTACAAGAATAGTGCACATACAGAATGCAAGCTGACCACATTGCCACATGGCTTATTTTTTCCCATAGAAACATCAGTAGTGCAGCAACAGCACAGTGGCAGGCCTGTTATGTTCTTGTTGTACATCTGTTGTTGCAGGAACAACCTTTTCTCACATGCTTCATAGCTTCACTTGTACCAAATGTAATCATGTTCACTATGGTGCTTTCTATGTTAAACAGTTACAAGGCAGATGGGTACCATGCTGTTACTTGTAGAAGCTGTAGTATAACAAATGGCTAATGTCAGCACCCATGATGTGTCTTCTCAGGATAGTGAAACATTATACAGGAGTCACAGTCAGAAGAGTTGGTGGAACTGTCTCCATGCAGGGTGGTCATGCACAAGGTGATCATACAGCTGTGCAAACAAATGATACTGTGCTCACCATTCCAGAGTAACAGAGATATCCCATGGTTCTGAACCCAAGCGGCACCCTCTGCAGCTGCCACAGTAGATGAGGGGCTCTATGTCAGATGTGGGCACAGCCACCACATGGCATCCTTGCTGACGTGCCCAATGACATCACCTGTCACACTTGGCTTATGACACATGAGTGGCACTTTGGATCAATCAGAAGATATGCAGGAATGTCATCAAGGCAGTCTCCTACTACACAGTCCAGCATGGAGCCGACAGATATGCTACATGCCATTTTGGGAAGATGCCACCAGGCACTATTAGCATCTGTATGCAAACAGCCTGACAAAAGATAACAAAGACAAGATTTTCTTGAAGTAGTAGTGGCAGGGTGTGATGCATGATAATAATGCTGTCAACACCTGTACTTCTACAATAGATGTGATGAAAGACATCTATATGATAATACTTTTCAAAAGCAAGTAGCAGTCCATTGTCAAAGACATGTACACCACAGAAAGTGGAACAACAACATAAAAAGAGCTCACAAAGGTGGAGGAGGAGGTAGAAATCTTGGTAGTGATCAGTAGGTATGAAGTTCAGTGATTCAAACGCAGACAGCTGCTACCCACACTATTGTGGAGATGATATGTATGCTGCATGAAGATATGCAATGCATGCATGGCCTATGGGATGATGTGCAGCATCAATATAGTGACATGGGATATACGGTCAGGGAACAGGCAGTGCTTCTCAGGTCACTGGTGTCTAACATTGCATCCACCAGTAAGTGCATGAGGTCCTCTCATATGCTGCCTGCAAGTGATGCTGTGGTAGTTGTGAGAGAGTCTGGAAGCAGGGTAACCCGTTAGAGGTGGTGCATAAACAGATGACATAGACCATTCCTGAGGCAACATCGCATGCAACATACAACATTGACACCATTGTAAGGAGGTCTGCTACCTGCTTGCATGGTAACTGTATATACCAAACCTCTGTTCCAACCAACCTGTGCACCTGTGTACTAGATGTCTTTGTGGGAAGTCTGCCTATCAAATCATTAGTATAGCTCAGACATGTGTCATATGCATGAATCATGTTAAATGCCTGGAAATGCATAAAACTATTGTAGATGATATCATGGGCATTGCTCACCACCTAGTAACTGAGGAAGTGGAAGCTCTTCCTGCTTGATTCTTTAGACACCCTATGGACCAGAATAAGTCTTGATGGAAATGTGTGTACAACCTGTGGTTCCTGGAACCTCAAGGAAATGGACAATGGTATAAAATTCCCACATAACAGTGATTTTCTCCTCTGCAATCCTTGGGAAGTATATATGCTCCTCCATATGTTGCAGTGTAAAGTCAAGAAAGAGGTGCAGGATATGCAAGGCAGATGCATGAGATACTCACAACCTGCCTCTGTAGGTTTGTGAGTTTCTCTCAACCAAGGAATGTGAAACCTACACATAACTTAGTATCCTCTGGGGATGAGCCCTTCATATATTTCATTGACTCTCCTTGTGGATGATGCATCTCAAAAAGATGTTCTCCTTATCAACCCAGGTATGGTCCACAATCCCCTGGTCAGACAACAGTTGGTAGAATTGGCTCCAACAATAACATCTTGCATTTGGTACACAGGGCCACTGCATACCATATGTCAAAGTACTGGTAAAGCACTGGTTCATAAAATGGATACTTAAACATGTTACTCTGTTTTAGCTGCTGCTATGGCAAATGTAGCACCCTGTACACTGGCAAATCATGACATTCAGAACAGGTGAACATCACTGCCCAGTGATCCTATTTGATAATCAGTCTGCCATGTTTCATGCCATCATTTGCATAATTGCCAGGTTTTATAATCCAAAGTGTAATGAGTCAGTGAATCTTAAGAATTTGTTAAAAAGGTTAGGCTGTGATAATTTGACTTTAGTAGAAAAAAAAACTTTGAAATATTTAATCAGTAACCACAGTATATATGTATATGCTTTACAAATACTAATAAGGGTAGAGTCACTGTGATTATAGATAAAGGTAAGTAATTGGGCAGTATGATGATGTTAATAGCTGGTAAGAGGGCATGCATGAAACTAAAGTAAAATCCACTGTCAAAGTTTAAGAACTGTATTGGCATTATCTTATCTGATATGCTGTGGATGATCAGTTTTCAGAAAGTGAATGAGAATTTTGTTTATTTATCCAAAAATGGCCAGCCCTTTTTTAACATACCTAAAATCCATAAAGCTAGGTAAAATACATCAATATGACCTCTTGTTAGCAGCCATGGTTATGGAACCGAACCTATGTCATTGTTGTTTAATTCTTTGTGTAAACCTATGCCAGTTAATTCCAAATCACTAGTAAAAGATGTTATTAACTTTAGTAAAATATTCAGTAGTGTAGCTTTATATTTTATTTGTTTACCTGGAAAGTCTGAGTGGGACAGAGCTCATATTCAGCAGAGGCCCAGAAGAAATGCTCCAGACACATGTGTTTGGAATATGGGAGGAAACCGGAGCAAACCCATGCAAACACAGAGCAGGACATGCACAGAAGGCACTACAGCCAATAATTGAACTGGAGAACCTCTTGCTGTGAGACAACAACACTAACCACTGCACCACTGCCTGCATATTAAAATATACAAAATGTCCCATTTTAAAACTTTATTGCAGGATAATTAGACTGGTTTGTTCTTTTCATTCCAGAAAGCTAGAAACCTGATTCAAATGTCAGTTTTCTTTAAGGAAGATGCCTATCCAATATGTGTTTAAAGTAAGCCAGTTAATAGGAATAAACTTTAACAGCGGTCACCCCGGGCATACAAGGAGTAACATCTGTAAGGGACAATTTGAATAAGTCCATTGTAACACCAGTGGACATTCAGTATTTTGTGATCATGCAGCCAGACTACCTGAAAATGTCAAAATGTGGGGCTATCCTGTCAGTATACAAGTAAGGCATATAACCACATTAAAGAAAAGTGTTTAATACAATACAGGACACCAATGCAACAAGGATGCTTAGAGATACTAACTTAGGGTCAGGTTTTTCAGGAAATACTAACAGGATTATAACAAAATTAAGCACATTTTTAGAGAAACATTGGAAAGTACTAATGTTAAACAGTAACAGTAATATTATAGAAACTATTTGCAAACATAGTCCATCACCAGTATAAGCAACAGCGGATTCAGAACTGAGACTTGATGCACACCTACTCCCACAGGGAACCCCTCTGTGTGCCCAAACCCTGTTCATACATATGCATTGAAGTGTACAAAACAATGTTACCACAACAGAATGCCAAAGAAGAGTAAATGTGAATTGTGATCTGTGCTTATGTATGGCACAGAAACCTGGGCAGTGGATGCAAACCAGCTGAGGAAGCTAAAGGTGATAGAGATGAAGAGGCTGAGGCATGCAGTTGAATGTACACTGTGGTACAACTTTAATCTGCACTAATTCTGCCAATGCTTCTGTGACTTTGGCCCATCACAGGACCACCCAAATCAGCTTTCTTGGGACTTGGTCATATGCTTTCCCCAAGTCAAGGAATGCCCACTTGGACATTTCTCCTCTCCAGCTTCTACTCCACTATCTGTCTTACTGCAAACATTCTGAAACTGAACTGTTCATCTCCCATCTTACCTTCTACTAGTTTCCTATCATCTTCTCCAGCACTTTCATGCAGTGTGACAAGAGTTTCATATCTCTGCATTGCCCACAGTTGTGAATGTCCCCTGCCCCCTATTCTTTCATACTGGCACTCAAATGCTCATTCACTATACCACTAACAGTACCCTCAGGAGCCATTTTCCCCTTAACTCCTTCAACATCTTGATCATATCTACTATAACTTCATCTGACCCCACTGCTTTCTCTGACTACAGGGTCATGCTTATACAGCACAGAGTGCACTATACAATATTTTACCTGCATCTAGTTTTTTTTTCTCATATTTAATTTTTCAGATTTTGTATATTGTCTCTGTAATATTTAATATTTCTGTATATACCATGTTTTACTGTATGTATTTGCAGACGATCTCACAGGACTCCATTGAAAATGTGACTTCCCAGTTGGACCATCCTGGTCAACAAATGTAAGTATAAACAAATGGATGGAAAGACAGATTGATAAACAAATAAACAATGACAGTTTGCTTACAGCCCAGAAAGACTGTAAAAGAGCCAGAGTAAGATCAAAGGTTAAAGTCTGATAAGTAGGGTACTGCAAGTATTAACTATGTTATTAAATCCCAAAAGAAATAAAGAAGTGAGAGACTTGTAACATGTCCATGCTATAGAAAAAAAAGCTTAAAAAGAAATGCACACATCCACCTGTGTCTGTCTCATACAGGTTGCAAATGTGATATTTTTTTGTACAGATACTGTGATGCTTTACAAGCTATGCAGAGGCACCATTAAGTTGTAGTTCTAGTGTACAATGCTCTCCTAGGACAAAATGCCAGCAGTACAGCCAATCGGTGGGACAGTAGATTAGAAACTAGTACTGCCATTTTCCATAACTCTGCTTTAAAATTGTAACTGCAAGGTTTAACTTATCTTAGGGCAGTAGTTGGATGTTTGCATGTACTGGAATAGTTTTACACAATATGATTACTTATATTCCATACATAATCTTTGTTAGGAAAACATGGTGGCCCACGTATCATGTATGCTGAGAATGAGTATTTTAAATACACTTCGTTGTTATTTCTATTAATAATGCACACTCAAAAAGAGGCCACAGTATCTGAGAAAAGATGAGGCTAAGAACAAGTATGCTTACAGGAAGGCTGAGAGGAGACATGCCCTATCAGCACTGTTCGGTGTTTTACATGTTTAAAGCAGTACTTACATAGAGTAGCCTAATGGACCGTGGACTTTAAATCCACTGTTCGTGCCACCATAGTTCATTGGCATTTATTATTAAAAGAGTGAAATATTCTATGTAAATCAATCCATTATAAAGTACCAAAAAGCAGTATTTTGTGTTAAGACAGCAATACTGGTGCATTAATCTAAAACTGCCTATGTTCGGCAAATTGCAGTGCACAAAAGATCAAACCATTTTTAAAGTTCTTGAGGTTAAGTGTATGTCTTTACACCAGTCTTTACTTATATTAAGTAGGTCTACAGTAATAATGCTGTGCAGGAGAGATAACTTCACCTTTCACCTTATAAGCCTTGAAGCACCCATATGAAATATCTAGCATTTCATTATAATGAAGTGAAGTTAATAACAATGTTAATGCAAAAGCATTCTGTCATTTTCCAGTCCCCTTTTCATATCAGCAAAAAAGGACTCCATGCTGACAATAATCCTGAATGGGCAGTATGCAGAAAGAACACATATGCACTACACATAAAACGTTTCTGTAAACACCACATAAACTATGCAAATGAGTAATGAAGAAAAGTATTGAAAATGGGTTATATAAAAAAATAGCCCGAAATGCTACAAGCATGAACCTGCAATTGCATTCTATTTTTAAGTGGATTACATTCTATTCTTTTTTTTTTTTTTTTTAAGATAAAATTTGTCTCAAATGTATATTAAGTATCCTGTTCTTTTCCGGCTTTCTGTATCTTAGTTGGTTATGCTTCAGATTTATATATGACCTGACTTAAACACACATGCACACACATGCATACACACATGCTCATGCATGCACACAAATATCTGCTTTAATTTTTAGAAAACTTAGCTTCTCTTTATTACTGGTCATGCATAAGGCCTTGGTAAAATGCCTCAGGTTTACATTCTGGAAAGAGCAATACCTTTAGAACAGTGTAGGTCCCAAATGATGCAAGGAGTAGGCACATCAAACACGGTAATCTTTGTGATATCACAAACTGGCCTCCTGATGCTTTAGCAATTCCAACCAATAACTTTGGTATTAGCTCAGATTGATGAGAAAGAACAACAAAATGGGTCTATATTTCAAATCTGACAGTGATAAGGTCAGCTGTATTCTAAGGCTATGTATATTTATACAACAGCAGTGAGCTGATGACAGATTTTTCTGAATCGTTTGTATAAAATATGTTACACTTGTACTGACTGACAATATGGTATAAAATGAAGGACTACAGGTTTAGCCAGTTGACATAAGGAGCAGATGTTATGTTATGTGTTACATTTGTTAACCAGGAAATTCCGACTGGACCAGGTCCATTTTCAGCGGAGGCCCGGGGAGAAAAGCTCCAACATCAAGTTATACAAATACAGTACATCCAGCATAATACATAAAACAGGTTACATCATGTATGCTGAACATAGTAATATAACAAGAAATTAATAAAAACACTCCAGGTAAAAGAAGGTATAGAACATGGGTAAAAAGACAATGTCAGTTATACATTGGTAAGAAAAGAAAATATATCAAGTAAGAGTCTACAGTTAAAAGTACCCTTTCAGATGACCAAGCCTACAGAGGATCAGATGTTGGAAAATAATCATCAGTTCAGAAGAAGCATTAAGGCTGTCAGTCACAGTTAAGTTTTCTTTTTATTTCTGAAGTCACTTTGAGTTTTCTACAATGGGCACTTTATGGTTGGGGGGAAATTAATTGGAGCAGGCGGAAGATTACTTACAGGTAGCACAATCAAAAACATGTGACATACAGAAATAAAATCAACATTCCGTCCCTCATCTACTGCTATTTTTGTCCAATTCCAAGAGTAACAAAAGAGACAAAACGAGGAATGTCATCTATTCCAGTAGCCATTTCCGTTCCTAAGAATGGATATTACTTACATTAGCTGGCACAGTAAACCCCCCTTCAACACTGGTTGAAATATAATTGGACAGCACTGATTGCTAGGATAGTTTAAAAATCTGCACAATAATCCACAAGAAGGAGACAAAGGGAAAAGCAGTGCTTATTCAGAAGTGCCTATAAATGTTATCAACCTACAGATGTGGTACATTCTTTTTATTGCGAAGTTACTCTCTAGGGAGGGCGGCAGAGTACAAGCAGTGATAAAAAGGCATTTAATGTAAGTGAAACTGGAGCACGATATTCAAGACACAAACCATATGTAGGTGCAATTGATAATGCTTTAATGAAGGTCAGAGGAATTCCTGGTACAGAATAAAAGAAATGAAAATTAATGCATAAAGGAGCTATTTCTTCACCACAGATAAAGGATCAGCTTAGCTCCTTGATGTCAAAATGATTGAATGCATTTTTTTAAACTCATAATCAGTGAATTCCTTTCTTGTCAAGAGAACCATTTCGGGAATGAGCCCTTTGCCACGTTTTTATAAAAGGTTGTTCTGTTTGCTTGTAAAAAGGCTACAAATCTGCAAAGATGGAGGAGCAGTTGATTTAGCTTAATTCCAGTGGTTCAGTTTCTATGTGATTGCACAACCTCATTATTGGTACATGCATTAGTGCAGATATGGGGTACAAGTGGGCTTGCCCCAATGGAAATACACATTGTTTGTGCTTCTCTATTTATATATTTTCTTATTTTTCTTAAATTAGGTTTCCATCTGGTTGGGTGTAAGATGGGTACAGTTTAATTGAACGGCATCTCATTGATTTGGGCTCTGGTAGATGTGCTCCAAAAAATAATTACCAGAATTTGTTTGTTTACAATAAACTAAAAGAAATTCAGGTTTCAGACTGGAAAAAAAACTAAGCACTGAGCTATAATCTAAAGCAAAAATATAAACTAAACAAATGATTAAAATAGTCACAACAATTAAATAAATGTTAATGAATAAAATAACTGTTTTTATTAGACAGATGTGGATAAAAGCAAACGAGCTAAGGAAATATTTTTGTGTTGGCTCATATGCATGAATAAGCAACAAATTACTGTGGGATTTATGAGCAGTGAAATATCATGGTGTTCTGTATGCTTTTTGTCAATTGCAGTTTTAGCTTACAGCTCAACTTTCCTGTCTAATTTCCTTTATAACTAGATTTAATTATTGATTAGTTAGTGATAAGGATGAGACAGTAAATCTAGACAGTTAGGAAACAAGTAAAGCCCAGCAGGCTATTGGAGAATGGGGTATGGCCAGGTTTAAGATGAATGCAGTGTAAAAGCTGAGAGTTTTGGAAAATGATAAGTTTAAAATGAATATTAGGAAGGATAATGAAAGGACACGGAAAAAATACCTTCAAAGAGACAAAGAAGGCAACAGAAACCGGGATGATGAAGTTGCTATGAAAGAAGAGTTAAGATTAGGATGACCAGAAGGGACTAGAATTAGGGATGTAGGTTTATAGGTTCATAGGTAGGTACAAGGCTATCAGCCCTAGGGCCTATATAAGCCTAGCCAAAAAGGTTTCCTGGCTTTCGCCACCCAAGAAAATTATTTTCCTGTGCCCCTGTTGAGCAGTGCCACAGAAGTGATCCCCGGGGTGAATTTTCTATTTCCCATCCAGTCGCCAAGTTTTTCTTAAAGAGGGCCAATGAGGAGCTTTGCTTGACATGAATGGGTAGTTTGTTCCAGAGTATGGGAATTCTCTGGGATAAGAATCTATCCCTCCAGCATGTTCTGTTTATTGTGGTGACAAGATTTAGGTCTCTGGAGCATGTAGTACAGAGAGATTGGGATTTCTTTAAGTGTAGCATATCGAACAGCACTGGGTTTGACATAGCTTTGCATGTTATGCAGGGATTGCCTCTAAGTAGGCGATATGTGATGGAGTAGAGCTGGAGTTTTTTGAGACAGTCTGTGTATGGCATCTGTTTGAGGCCAGTAATCCTCTTAGTGAGGTATTTCTGTGGCCTTTACAATTGTTGAAGGTGTCTTGTGAGATACATGCCAAACGGGGCATTGTACTCTATAATGGGTCTGATGAGAGATGAGTAGAGAGGAACAATGATCTCCTTTTTTCTAGAGGAGAACCCTTTTGTGATGAGGTGTGCCAAGTAGAAGGATTTCCTGACTACTGTGGTGATGTGGTTATCAAAGGAGAGACTACGGGACACCTGTGTCCTGAGGTCTCTTATCACACTTTCGATGTTTAGTGAGCTACTGCCTATGTGGTAGTTTATGGGTACCGAGTTTTTCCAAAGGGGATGACAATGGACTTCTTGGCACTGAGCTTGAGGCCATGACTTTGACACCAAGCATCTGTCTCTATGTGGCCTTTTTGTAGAATGTCTACATCATTAGGTGATTCTATTATGGCTCCCAGTTTGCAATCACCTGTGAATTTGTTTAGCCAAAGACCTTCTGTGTTGGCTTGCACTTCAGAGAAGTAGATGCTGAACAGGAAAGGACCCAGGACCGAACCCTGTGTTA
Organism: Protopterus annectens; assembly: GCF_019279795.1. NCBI lineage: Eukaryota > Metazoa > Chordata > Ceratodontiformes > Protopteridae > Protopterus > Protopterus annectens. Next base: position 42,912,222 of record NC_056744.1, on the reverse strand, counting down.
CTCCACTCATCACTGGTCTGAAGTTGAACTTGGAGTTGGCTACTTTTACTGTGTGGGTTCTGTCAGTGAGTCAGTTGGCCACCCATCTTGTGACATAGGGATTTATGCCCAGTTTAGTGAGTTTATCTATAATTCCAGAGTGGGGGATGGTATTGAAAGCTTTGGCAAGGTCAAGATAGGCAGTGTGCACTACCTTGCCCTCATCTACGGCTCTGGTGACTGCTTCAAAGAAATCAACCAGGTTTAGTAGACATCTACCTTTTACAAACCCAAACTAAGTGGGGTCCAGGGTTTGGAGGTTACCTATTTCTTTGTTTATAAGCTCCAAGATGATACATTCCATGGCCGTGCAGACCAGGCTCGTCAAGCTAATGGGGCGGTAGTTTCCGAGGTCCATCGTGGCACCCCCTTTGTGGAGTGGGATGACTGTCACTGTGCATCATTCAGTAGGCACATAGCCTGAGGTGAGGCTATGACTGAACATGGTACTTAGGTGGGGTGCCAGTTTGTTCTGTAGTTCATGCAGTACGCAGCCTGGGATGTTGTCTGGTCCCATGGATGCTGTGTTCTTGGCTTTGGAGAGTGCGGTCTTTACTTGTTCATCTGTGATTACAGGGGCTTTGCATTCTTCCAGTATTAAGATGGGCCCTTTGGACGGTGGGGGGGGGGGGTAAAGTTAGCACTGAAACTATCTGTCAGGATGTTAGTAATATCGGTTGGTTCTGTATATTTAGTGCCATTGTGCTGTAGCTCAGAGCAGATCTGAGTGTTGCCATTGAGATTCATGACATAGCTGTAGAATGCTTTGTGGTTGTCTTTGGAATCAGTAGAGATTTTATTTTCATAACTGGTTCTGGAGGATTTAATGTGGGATCTCAGCTTCTTGTAGAGGCTGACCGGGGAGTTCCTCCAATCTTGGGATTTTATTCTTTTTTACAGCTTCTTCCTTCTGTTGTAATGTTTGTTTATGGCAGGGGACCACCAGATTGGCTTCCTTTTTTTGGAGGATAACATCTTGGTTCTGTTGCGGATGGCACGATCCATGCACTCGTGTATGTGCTTATACAATGCATTTGTGTAAGATTCAGCAGTTGTACCTTTATCCTCTATTTTCCATCTGCATGGGTGCCGTGAAGTTTTCCAACTCTGTCTTAGGAAGCCTAAACTTGGCTCTTGAGTAGTTTTTGATGGTGGTTTTCTTAATGAGGGGTGGGGGTAGGATATGGATGTCTAGGGTGATTAACTTGTGGTTGGATCTGACCAGCCAGGAGTTGACCTCTGGCATGGAACACCAGTTACCCATATTGGTAATGACCAGGTCCAGGATATTGCTACCCCTGGCGGGGATGTGGACAAGATGATCCAAGGCATTGGAATTTATGAATTCCAGAAAACGTTGAGCGAATTAGTTGGTACATTAGTAGTTTTTCCAGCTGATGGTGGGGTAGTTGAAATCGCCCATAATTAAGGTATTGGGTTGTACCTTAATATTTTCCAGTATCTTAAGAAATGAAGAGTGGAAATCCTGAGGCATGGTGGGAGATCTGTAACAATCTACAACCTGGATTGCAATCTTGCCCAGTGTTAGTTGCACTTGGATAATTTTGGATGCATTATGTTGAGCAACTAGCCTGGAGGTGTGGAAATCCTTAATGAATATGGACACGCCTCCGCCTTTAGTGTTTCGGTCCAGGTTAGGTGACCGAAAGGTGTGGTATGAATTATAGCAGGGGTGCTCTCTGGAGCCTTGAATCAGGTCTCTGTCATTGCACAGATGTCGATGTTCTCCATTTTAAGGAGTGCCTCGATTGAGTGCATTTTGAGGTTTAGACTTTTATGTATGTATAGAGTGAGAGACAACAGCAAGTATTTAGAAGTGTATTGAGAGGCTAGGATGAAAAATACTTGAGATGTAAAAAAAAACAGATGCAAGAAAAGGAGAAGAGAGGGGAGGTGAGGATAAACAGGGAAGGTGAGCAGGTGAAGGAGGTTTTAGGGCTGACAACAGGAGATTGGTTAGTATTTAGTGGAGTAATTAGATGGGTAAATATAGACAAAAGCAGGTACGTAGGAGTAAGGAAAGTGCTAGAAAGGAAGTGAGTAGGGCTATAGAAAAGGTGGCATAGAACAAACATGCAGGAATTTTGAAAAAGAAGAGGAAGTAATGGATTTTAGTAAATTCAAGCACAGATGGACAAAAGAAGGTATTATGTGAGAGTGACAAGATTTGGATGAAATTGTGGGAGTGGGTAACATTTTTAAATGTATGCAAAATAAAAATGTCAGCATGAATGGAAACCTGAACCTTTTAGTTATTATTGTATTTCAAGACCAAAGTGACACAAACAAGACCAGGTACACCCCAAAAGTGACTTCATCAGTTGCAATAATAAACTTCTCTCACCTGATGCATTTAAATAACCAGAATTAATCATGTGACACAGAACAAACCAATAACATATAACTGACCTATCAACTTGTACAATGCATCAGTTTATAAAAAAGCCACTTATAACAATTGAAAAACAAATAAAATGTAATGGGTGAAACACTTCTCAAGTAAACATTAGACTGCATACAGCAATCTAAGTAAAGACAAAAGTTGTCTCCAAAAAATCAATGGACATATCTAGCAGAGAAAATTGAACATTAACAGCAGTCAACACATATCACAGAAAAGTGCCAGGAAAATCAGCTGGCAAGCTTTTCACTCAGTTTGGATGTCCTTCAAGAATGCAACTGCAGTCATAACATATGGGTTGTCCTGCCTCAGGCAGCCCTCGGTCGGCCGGATTCCAAAGTCTGGGTCTGACGTCGGCTGATGTCGCATTTCTCTCCGACGTCAGAGCGGCTGGAGTACATAAGCATCAGCCGACGCCATTTTCTTCAGTCTTTCTTGCCGCGCGGTGCCCGAAGCAGAAGCAGTTCGCAAGTGCCGGTCGGTCAGCTCCTGTATTCTTCGATTCCGAAGTCATCAAAAAAGTTAAGTACCCCATTGGGGACCTTTTCTTACCTCAGCCGATGTCAGAAATTGCTGAAAAAGTTAACAATTGTCTTTCTTGTGGTAAACAAATACCTCATAAGGATTTCCACTCTTACTGTCTACCTTGCCTTGGCCCAGACCACGACGTCTCAGCCTGTGTAGCCTGTGCTCGCTTCAACAAGCGCACTCTCAGGTGCCGGGCGGAGTTCGCTGAAGATTTTTTCGGCGAAAAATTTGCCTATACAATGCCGTCGGAGCTTCCGACATTGCAAACTCCCAAGAAACGAAAAGACCGGGACCGACATCCTCGGCCCGCGTCTACCACCGACTCCACTCCAAAACCTACCGCGAGTGCTTCGGTTCCTCCTGAGATGGTTATTCCACCGCTCCGAACCGAAGACACCGCATTACCGACGACTCCGATTCCAGATATCACTCCGACGCCAGTTATTGATTTTCCTCCGGATACCGAAACCGAGGAAATGCCCGAGACCATTGCTGTAGATAAGGTCACTCCTGCACGTGGAGCTGCCAGGCCTCCTATGGCCATGTCTATTAAGGCCTACACTAGGGCTAAGGCAGCCAGCAAGACCAAGCATCTTTCTGCTAAAGCCTTGCCTCAGCCTACTCCAGAGACACAAATTATGACTATGGCTGCTGACTTAATTTCTATGATTAGAGGTTCACAGGCCCATCCTGAGAGAGGATCCCAGCCTCCTTCTGATAAAAGGCCCCGGGTTGAACCCTCTGACCCTATTCCTTCAGATGAAGATTCTGAGGACTCTGTCCACTCTGATGGCCAGGAAGAGCTCTTCCAGACCTATGAGGACTCGGATGCAGAGGATTCCATCCTCGGCCTCCCCTCCTGAGGATATTTCTTTTGGGGAAGTTCTGCATACCATGAGGGAACATTTCAAGTGGCAAGGCCAGGAATATTCTGATTCCAGAAAGCGCCTTGAACTTTCCTTAAAAAGCCCCAGCACAGGCCCTTAGCTATTCCTCCTGTGCTTGATGTTTTGGATGATTTATATTCTGACTCTAGTGTTACCCCTGACTCTCTTCCTCCTGCTCCAGCCAAGCCAGACAGGTATTACAGGGTCCCAGAAACACATTCCCATTTATTCAGGGCCCATACTGCTGATTTGGAAACTATTTCTCAGGGACCTAAAGGTGTTTCAGCTTCCACCTCTAAAAATCCTTTGCCCTCCAACAGGGAAGCTAGGTCATTAGAGAGATGGGGTAAAAAGGTTTACACCTCCACTACTTTATCTATGAGAGCTTTGAATTGCCTTTTTCATATGTTACAATATCAGGATTTCCTGTTAGAAGATTTACAGAAAACATTGGCCTCTCCTGATCCTTTAGACAGGAAGTCTTTGCAGGAAGCTGTACATAACTCTCAGCAAGTAAGCAATCACTTCCTGCAGTGTGGATATGATGCACTGGAAGCTTCATGTAGGGCAGCTATGACAGGGGCAGTCATTCGTAGACATGCATGGTTAAAAGATCAACCTCTACCAGATCATGTAAAGGCAAAACTTCTGGATGCAGTTTTGGAAAAGAACAAGCTTTTTGGTGCTAATGCTAAGGATGTGTTAAAGTCCATCGAGGAAAAAGCAAAATCAGTTCAGACGGTGAAAGATTTCCAACAGGTTCAACCCCCCAGATTCAGTAGGAATTGGCCTTCAAAAAACTGGTCCTTTCCTAATCCTGAAAAATTTCAAAGGGGTAAAAACAGACGTGGCCGAGGAAGAGGACAATACAGAGGTCCTTACAGGGGACGACAATGGCAGCCAACAAACCAAAGAAGTGACACAGGGGTTTCACCTGCCCCACAGCCACAATCTCAATGACTTTCCTCTACTTCTGCCTACCAGGGAACAAATAGAAGCTCCCTTGGGCAGGAAATTATCTCTGTTTGCAGACAATTGGCACAGACTGGCAAAGGACATGGATTTTGGACATTATAGACCGAGGTTACAGGTTCCATTTTCATACCTTACCAAGAAAACAAGGCATGCCAAACCTACCACAAAACCAGAGGGCAGAGGCTATCAAGCAAATCTCTCTGCTGACTCGGATGAAAGCAATAGAAAGAGTTCCACAACAAGAACAAGGCCAGGGGTTTTACTCAAGACTGTTCCTTGTTCCAAGAAAAGAATCTCAATGGAGACCAATACTGGATTTGTCCGCATTAAACACCTTTCTCATAGTACCAAAGTTCAAAATGCTGACTCTACAGCAACTCCTTCCCATGCTGGGCAAGGGGTCTTGGCTGATTACTCTGGACCTCAAGGAGGCATACCTGCATGTCCCTATCAGACACAGCTGCAGAAGATACCTCAGATTTCTTGCAGGGCCAGAGCATTATCAATTCTCAGCATTGCCATTTGGCTTACCTACTGCGCCCAGAGTATTCACAAAATGCCTGGCTTCAGTAATTGCTCATTGCAGGCTCCAGGGGATCCAAATTTACCCGTACCTGGACGACTGCCTCATACAAGCGGACGACAAATTGATGTTGACAAAAAACTTGGACTATGTCATACGATTACTTCAAGCTCTGGGATACACAGTCAACTTCCAAAAGTCAAGACTTCAGCCATCCCAGCAAATAATCTTCTTAGGAGCCAAATTAGACACAGCCTCTCAAATGGCTTACCTAACAGAAGACAAGCAAGAGAAGTTAACTCATTATTTCAAAGGTTTGGCAAAACTTACCCAGATGACTGCAAGGAGATTCCTACAGGCCCTGGGTTACATGGCATCCTGCATTCTCCTGGTTCCATTAGCAAGACTACGCATGAGAAAGCTTCAATGGTACCTAAAAAGCCTATGGTCTCAACACAGCAACAACTTAGAGACAACCATACCGCTCATTCCATGCCTACAAAAGGAATTCCTATGGTGGGCCTCGGTAAGCCAGGCAAACACAGGTATGTCATTCAAAAAACCACAGATAACACAGACCATGACCACAGATGCCTCAGACCTTGGATGGGGGGCACACATGGAAGGCAGGTGTATACAAGGACAATGGTCTCCAAAGGAAACACATCTGCACATAAACCAAAAGGAAATGCTGGCAGTAATGCATGCCATCGAGGCCTTTCAACACCAACTTCAGCAAGGCCATTTACTGATACAGACAGACATCACCACTGTGATGTGGTATATAAACAAGCAAGGGGGCACCCATTCTTACCCCCTTTGCAGACTGACAATGCATCTTTGGGAAAAATCACTGAGCCTAAACATTCAGTTACAATCCCAGTTTGTTCCAGGCAAAGACAATGTGCTGGCGGACAGCCTAAGCAGGAATTTCACAGATCCACACGAGTGGAGGTTACATCCGAAGATCTTCACACAGCTCACTTCGACATGGGGCAGGCCAGAAGTAGACCTATTTGCCTCTCACCTCAACCATCATCTACAAAAATTCTGCTCAAGGACATACCATCCACAAGCTTGGAAAATAGATGCTCTCTCATTCAACTGGAACTTCCTAAAAATCTATGCATTCCCACCTCTGCCACTGATGACCTCAGTATTACTAAAAATCAAAGCAGAGATACCCAAGGGGATCCTAATAGCTCCGGACTGGCCAAGACAACACTGGTATCCACTACTACGGAGCATATGTCACACCAAGAAGTGGGCCCTTCCCCAATGGCCTCTACTTTTGACTCAACACAACTTCAAAACAGTGCATCCAAACCTTCAGACACTGCAGCTAACAGCCTGGGAGATCCCATGAATAACCTCAACCTAGCTCTCTCCAAGGAAGTTCAGCAGATACTAACAGAGGCTCGCAGACCATCCACCAGAAAGGTTTACTTAGCAAAATGGAAGAGATTCAGCATTTGGAATACCAGCAAGGGACATGATGCATCATTATTGAACATCCCACTCATCCTGGAATATTTGGCAGATATGCTAAAGAATGGTCTCATATTCTTCCATAAAGATACATGCATCAGCTATTTCAGCTAGATATAACACTGATCTGCCTGTCTTTTCACATCCTTTGCTAAGGCAATTCCTCAGGGGAATCAAGAGCATTAAGCCACCAAGAAAGGCTCCAGTGCCAGCCTGGGACCTCAATTTTGTCCTAGAAAAACTGACTCTACCTCCATTTGAGCCAGCAGCTTCAGTTGACTTGCAATTTCTCTCATGGAAGACAGCTTTCCTGTTGGCAATTACCTCAGCAAGAAGGGTTTCAGAACTACAGGCCCTAATGGCAATACCACCATTCATAATTTTCCACAGAGACAGGGTTTCATTAAGGACCAACCCTACTTTTATGCCAAAGGTGGTATCTAGAGTTTCTTTAAATCAAGCTATTCATCTGCCTGCTTTCTTCCCCAATCCTGAGAATAAGGGGGAAAGACTGTTACATACCTTGGACATTCACAGACAGCTTCGATACTACCTGGACAGAACCAAGACCAGTAGAAAGTCTGACCAACTTTTTGTAGCTTACGCCCCTGCAGTCCAAGGAAAAGTAATTTCAAAACAGACTATTTCAAAATGGATTGGACATTGCATCAGATTCTGTTATTCCTTTCATGGAAAGACTGTTCCAGCCAATGTCAGACCACATTCCACAAGAGCTACAGCCACCTCTACAGCATTCTTAAGAGGGGTGCCTACTAAGGACATTCTAGAAGCTGCTACATGGAGCTCCGTGCATACATTCTCCAAACACTACAATCTCCCTCTATACTCCAGATCCAGAGCAGGCTTTGCTTCGGCAGTCCTGCAGGGTTTGATTGCCACACCATCTTTTTCCTAGAGCATTCCTCCTCCCCCAGCTAAGCTATGGTATTCTACCCATATGTTATGACTGCAGTTGCATTCCTGAAGGACATAGTACAGTTTTGTACCTACCATAAATGTAGATGTCCGATAGATATGCAACTGCAGTTGGATTTTCCCTCTCTCCATACCCCTCTATGCCTAGGGTCCACTCCTATCCCTGTTTGTCTTAGCTGGGGATATCTGTTATGGTGTATCTGTTTATTGCTCATTTATTTGTCTGGAATCCTGTTTTTGTCTTCCAATTTGATTTCAGCCTTCCTTGGAGGGCACCTGGCATCTGGGGCAAGAAACACTGAAGAAAATGGCGTCGGCTGATGCTTATGTACTCCAGCCGCTCTGACGTCGGAGAGAAATGCGACATCAGCCGACGTCGGACCCAGACTTTGGAATCCGGCCGACCGAGGGCTGCCTGAGGCAGGACAACCCATATGTTATGACTGCAGTTGCATATCTATCGGACATCTACATTTATGGTAGGTACAAAACTGTACTTTTTCTTTGCAAAAAATGAAATGATTTAAATGAAGAGTTAATCTGACAGTTTCTTGACACTTTTCTGAGGTGGCTAGTCTCTGTGTAGCAGCAGTAAGTGAGTTACAACTTTCTAGACTAAAGCACTTACTTCTACAACACTACCCTTGAGATTCATTAACAATCATGTAGGCTCTAAGCATACACAATTTAAGCACATTAGCAGTGTCAAGTGAATATGCCTGCTGCTCATTGCAGCCACACGTTTGCAAGCACCTTTCCATGGCCAGCAATAATGTTTCTTTCTATGGAAAGGTGCTTTCAAGCATGACCACAGAATGTAAACTGAACAACTTGCCTATAGGCAAATCTAGTATATGAGCAGACACTGTAGCCCAGAAATACCAAGGGCAAGTACAGTGAAAGAATTCTGAAGGAAGGGAAATGAAATGGGGGAATTTTATACCAATAACATTGGCTGTTCTGCAGAAGTAATTAATAGAGGAGGAGAAATGGGGAAAATGTATTCAGACAATGTGCTGAAGTGTCAAAGAATCATTTGCATCATAGATACTGCCATATTGATGTTATCATAATTAATCTCAATGACAATATTTGACTTATGCACATAAAAAAAAGACATGATGTGAGGGGGGGGTATAAAGCTGCAGTGTAATAAAGGAGAGTTAATGTGATATACATGTTAATAAAATGCTGAGTTGAGATAACAGTTACCAAGGTCACTAAATACATTATGGGATAAATGCACAGACTGCAGATATTGCATATGAAATGTATATACAGAGAATTTATGCACACCATGGCTGTATTCTATATAAAAGAACAAATTAACTTTACGGCAGTCATGCCATGCACATTAGGAAGGGCCTTGTTTTTTTGCAAATACCTGTTATTGGCACCCACAGAAAAGGGATTTATGACCTATAAAAATGTAATAGACGACCATGTGTTGTACAGTTATTTAAATGCTAAATGGTAAAATAATAGCACTCAGCATACGTAAGTGACAAATGGCAACAAAGATTGGATGACATTTCATGCTTTCAAGTAGTCCAGTGGTAAATGGCACACATCACATACATAATTACATTGGGCATGCTCATAAGGAGTTACAGGGAGCAGTAGCATTACAGCAATTCAACAGCTGCAACTCACAAGAAGTTGCCATTACAGAGGACCAATCACACATTCTGATGATCTGTCAGCATGTCATACCTTAAGAAACATTTATGGGAAGCCCTCATCTACTATTAAACTACAGAGTGTGACGAAAGTAATTGCAGTAATAAAGAAATGTTTGGATGAAGACATGTAATACAGAGCATAATTATTTTCGAAATATGTAATGCCTCTGAGCAATAAATGACATAATTAACATTTGCATCATGTCATTTTCAAACACATAGCAGGACAGATATCAGAGAGCTGCATATTAGTCAAAAGACACCACAAAAATATGCATATCCGTTGTGCCATGAAAAATACAATTGAAGGGCCATAACTATTTTCTGTGTATAAGCCACTGCTGTCTGACAGACTGATGTTATCGGTTTCATACCCATGCCTGTGACACTAGGCTATCTACTGACCTCTGTATTGACTGCATATGCCACAGAAGATAGCAATGGAGGCTATTACAAATAACTGAAATCAACATGTGTAGTAAGAAATATGAATGCAATTCAACCATCCGAGTTAGTCAGAATGGTGAAAATGAGCTACACATGTTACTGTCCACAAACAATGAGCAGTACAATATCAATGCTTCTTTCCCAAAAAAGCTTTTTTCATTGTGTAGTACACACACTGTCCCAGAATTGAACCATAGTTTATCTGTGAAGGTATATTATACATGGCATTACTCAATGTGCATGCCACAGGAGAACACATAGCACAACATTCCCCGAATAACCATTTCACTGCCATGTAATTGTCCCGGTCCCCTTCAAGAAACACATCACACCGGATGACATTTGACGACCTTTATTGAATTTCCATAAACATAATTTTTAACCAATATTCATTCATTTCAACCAAAACATGATACAGGTGAAATAACATCCATGTAACATTATCATAGGACAGGACAGAGTAAACCTGCTCATCCTGATCAGTAATCAGCGTCCATACCTCCACTAACTTACTTATGAAGCAGCATACCACTCACTTCCATTACCATTTTTTGCATTATACCTTCAACCAAATAAGCAGCTTCCTCTGCTTGCTTATGCACTTATCAAGCAGCATAACTGCTCACTTTCCTTTCCCAACTTATTGAACTGGCCATCCAACACCAGAGGAGGAACAGAAGAGGACAGGCCTGCCCCTCTTCTCTGCCCATCAGCCTGACCAGGCTGTTCCCCCTCTCTTCGACAAACTTCCAGCAATCTAACCATCATTAAGGCATCCGGCCAAACATCATTCAGTGTACCCCGTCCCCACTAACCAAGCTGGAACAGAGTCATCATCTCATAAAACCCTATCACATAACAAAATAACCAAATACCTAAACAGCTTAAAACAAAAACACTGACCCTTCTCCTATGCTGAGATAACCTAGCATACCCACTGCACATGAGCTACATAATCCTTACCTCATGACCAATGGCAGCTCCGCAAAGACTACAAGGGCATTATAAAAACCACGCAGAGTCAACTATATGCCATCATGTCATATTGCGAACCCATTTACTACCCAATCCAGTAATAACCAAATAAGCTCTCCTTAATGCCAGAGCAATAACAATTCTAATGACTCCCCAATTATTACCCTTCAACTGGACAACCAACATTAAACTCACCACCATGTGAAGTCACACAGAAGCAAGAACAAACCATGATGCCACATCCCAGCTCCATTTCACTGCTTAAGATAACCAAAAGAAATATCATTAAAATCCTGTTATCTATCAATCCTGCCATCACACTAACTATCCCTTATAAGCAATAAAACAGCTCATCAACCATCATGGCATTCTAGCAACTCGTCAACATGAGTCATACCATTTCCTTATTAAACACAAAACATTCAAGAACCTAACAGCTGAAAAGAAACCACTGACTCCCCTCCTATGTTAAGGTAGCAGACCATAACCTCATCACCTAACATAACTACCGAGCATGAACTAATTAAACCATACCATCCATCCAATGAAAGCCTCACACTGACACCAAAAGCATGACCAGCCAGTGGACCCACTACTAAGCCCACTGCCACTGAAGCCATGCCAAGGCAATTGCCTACCACCATGCCACATTTCACCGACCAATTAAAAATTAAATTTTTATTTTATTTATTTATTTATTTTTTTTTTAATGAATGTAATACTCCTCTTAAATCTCTTTAAATTACATTTATTAAAATGCTGGCATCATACCAACTACCCATTATAAACAATATAACACTTAAACCACCATCATGCCCGGTAGGAGTACGACTCCAAAACATCACCAACCATATACCAAGCCTAGCAAACTAACCAAGACAAACTAGAGAATACCTGATGCCACCAGATCCCCAAGGTCTGTGCCATGCTATTACTGGCCAGAATATCATGACTCCACCCAATGCAGTAGCACCTGAAAATGCAGTAACTCAAAGCTAAATCCCCCCATCAAACCCCCATCCAACTTACAAGCCTAACTTACGCAATGCAACCCTGTAATCCCCTACCCCTGATGTGTACAACAATATCTGACCCATTCCAAAAAAAAAACAAACAAAACAAAGCAACAACTCCATATTCAACTGCACTGCTAGCAACCTGTGACCTCATTTCATACCACTCTGCCAGCCAAAAACCTACCTCATGGTGTTCTCTCACCTGCACAATCCACATTTCTTTCATCCCCCAAGTACCAAGTAATACCAACTCAGCATGTCCTCATCAGCACTCGGAGAGATCTGAAAAAAGAAAAGACTGTAAATACTGCACACCCCAACTGATGTCCACTCTGCTGTTCCCCACCTGCAAAAAAAAGGAAAATGTAAATTCTCACACAACTCCTAAAGCCAACCTTAACTGCCCTGTAGCAACCCTATTCCTCAACTCCACAACCACTACCATGACCTGCAACACCCCCATCCCCAAAGAATGCCATCTTAGCAGCTTCACTCCAAAACTGCTTATACTGCAATCATATGCAATGTAACACTTATATTAATCCTACAACCTTAGCATCCGGCAATGGCCTGGTCAGACCACAAAGAATCTTGTAGGCATACCCCTTTCTGGTCAAAAATAACCACATAGACCATCAGAAATCAATGACTGAGATTAGCCTGGACATCTGGGGTAAATAAGGAACTTGCCAGTAACAAAATAAGGACCAATTTTAAATATTACTCTTACAAACTTGTAAAGTTGATAGTCCAGGTTTGAACCCCTCATTAGCATGAATTTCCTAAAGGCATAAAGTCCAAAAGTCAAATGACCACCATCTTCCAACCTCAGTCCTTAATATCCCACAAATCATTCACCAAAACCAACAATTTTCTAAACAGACCAAAACCTGAGACAAAACTGAACACCTGTGAAATCTGTACAGCTGAGAAGTAATTGTCCTCCCTGGTTTGTCACTTAATAAAAGATTTTCAACTGGAAACAGACTGCCTACCCTGCTTGGATTTCTTTCAAATACTTAATAATTATGTAAAATAGTTCAAATTATATATATTTTTATTATTTTTGACTTGGGCAAAGTTTAAGTTTGCTATTTCTACTACCATTATCTGATCTGATTAATATACAGGGATTACCTAGATATATCTTCCACACAGAGAGGTTTCTTACATTGTTTTGTCTTCATCTTAGATGATTCCTACAATAGGCCCTGACTGTGGTTGCATAACAAATTTGAATTAAAATCAACTTCTACTGAACAGTGCCAACAATGTTTGCAGCAAATCTTACTAGCTTTGGACATGCATGTTTCAGACATCTTATGACATGGCATCACAGTAAATTGGACTGATTTCCTAAGTGAAACTATTTCCCATTAAACCAACAAAGTTACAAGTTGCAAACAATTGCCAGTACAATACGTAACCACTGTGCCTTTAATGATCAAAGAATCTGCATTGTCGACCTAACCCAGAGATGTCAAAAACCCTTATGTAATATGACTCCATAACCTAATACTTCTGGATAATGTATTATATATATATATAATATATATATATATATATATATATATATATATATATATATATATATATATATATCTATATATATATATTTTTTTTTTTTTTTTTTTTTTTTTTTTTAATGTATATATCCCCTGTCAGGCTTAGCCATGTTGGACAACAAGCACTCTTGTGATCTCAGGCCATTCGAAACTAAGAAAATTGGCACCATTTTCCCACTAGCTGCCAGCAACTACAGCCTCCCAGCACAGTAAAGAAACAAGATGAAAGCTTGCTGGCACTTCCATCTGAAGTTACCATAACCTGACCTAGGGTGAGTGTTTCTAAGTGAATGAACTCTATGCAGTTGAGTAGTATGATACCCAAGCTTCGACAAGCATCTCCTCACCCCCATAATTGTCAGCTCTACTCCATGCACTCGCAAGCCACCATTATTCACAATCGCCTCACAACCCGCGAAAACCCCTGCAGCATCTGGCAGCCAAGTATATTAAAACCTCCCAATTACTACATAGACAGGAACAACCATTTCCAACCTTCCGTTCATTCTTGAGAAACGAAATTATGAAAACATCCCACCAACCCACAAAACCCAACTGGGTCTATACTTAATTACCTCATGAGTCACAGCGAGCTCACTGCTTCTGCCAACAACTTGAAATAATTGTCCCATCTCATCAGGCTATAGTGTCATAAATAAATCATCCCAATCTATACTTTTCAGAAGTAGGACCTTCCAAAGTCTGTACAAGTCCTTGCGACGTTACCCCTAAACAACAGTTAAGGCAATAGCGGGCATACCTGCTACCTGACCATTACATGCCTAGCCTCACCATCAGCAAACACCCACATGGCACCCAATCCTTTTTTTTCTTTTTTTTTTTTTTTTATCACCATTTTAAGGCCATCACTTTTGCTCCCTACTTCTCCAATTTCATTGTAGAATATAACATATGCATCAAAATCAAAAGTGATCAAGTTTACTTTCATAATGTATTACACCACATGCATCTCTCAGCACTGCAACAGTCATTCTGCATAATAAACTACACAGCAAATCCCATCGTTCTCCATTATTGCTCCCCTACCCCTCTTATTAACAAATTGAAGACAACTAAGCCCATCAATACAAGCTATTTCCCAGTGTTCTCCATTATCACTCCCCTGCCCCTCTTATTAACAAATTGAAAACAACTAAGCATACCAGTACAAGTAACCAACGCAATTCAGTCTGACAGCACCTATAATATCAAAATTAATTATATATGATGACATGTTTGACTGGCAGCACTTTTAAACTATGGGTGCTGTTCTCCATTATTGCTCCCCGCCCCATCCATACAAATCAAACTCAACAAAAAGGAAAGACAATCTTTAGCGCTTTCAACCAAGAAATTAATTTTTGCGCTTTTGAAACTCAACATTACATGAGACCACCTGCAGCCTATCGACATACAATAAACTCCTTATCCTGCTTCTCTCCATCTCATATACACAATAAAGCTCCTCACCATACTTCTTGTTCAGAAGTGCAACATCCCTGAGGCAAATCTAGCCATTCTGAGAACAAGTGCTCTGCCTGAGACCCCCAAAGGCATATGGCATCTAAATACTGATTAAGGTAGCACTCTACTAATGGATGAGAAGCCTGAAAAATCAAATTTATGACCTGATTCCATGCCTTCTATCCTCCGATCATCCCACATTTCTACCCAAAACTATAATTAAACTAGGGATAGTATAAATTGAGGCAATATGCCTCTACAAATCTGGACATTCAATAAAATTATAACCCTCAAAGTACAACTACCTGAAACCCACCCTAGAGTAACATCAGAATTACTGAGGAGAAATATGGTAAGAACACGGTTACTACATTGGGCATGTGCAGTGCACAACTGTTACTCTTGGGCCTTAAAGCTGTGAAATGGTACCTGCAACATTTCATTTCCATGTCAGTTAGATATAGCAGTTCATGTCTTTAGTAATGGAACTGATTCCAACCACAGCTCAATGAAATAAATAATGCAGTAAAATATCATACCACTATTATAAATCACCTGGTGTCTGGCAGTTCCTTACGCAGATGTATCGCACAGAAAAGTACACATTTCACCAGTCAACAAAAGCCTATGCGGTCATAGTACTACTGATACCAAAACAGAATATAGTTGATTTACCCGAACCACAAGTTCGTTTTATTATGAGATTTTTTTTTTTTTAAACTTATGAATACTGGCCTACTGTAAAGCTTCTCACTTAGCAACCTGCTATCAAATCTTCCTAGAGGCAGAGTCGCAGACCTGACCAAGCTGACATTCTGTGAAATCAAAATGGCAGAGCAGTATGCCCACCACTCACAGCAGCTGAAATGTCACCAGCCACCAATGCACTTGCACAGGAACTGTAGCGTAAGGGTTTTTTTTTTTTTTTTATGTGAGAAGGAATTGACAGTTCTAAGCCAAAGCCATCACAGAAATGAAAACTTAAGGCAAGCATGTCACAACAAACCAGGGCCATGAGCAGTGAACTGGCTGAAAATACAAGCCGATAAAGTATGCATAACAACAGAAACCCGATCCTTGCAAGTCAAAGATACTCCAACTAGCCAAACCACCACAGAATGAACATCAAACCAAAACCAAATCACCAAAGGCAGCGATACAACATCCACGCTCAGAGAAAATAAAACAAACACCACAAGTACGCAAGCGAATCACCTGACAATATACCAACTAATGTCCAACCTACCCTGGAGATATTTATATATATATATATATATATATATATATATATATATATATAGCATTAGGGGAACTGCTTACCCATTTGGGACTGAACATGCCTGCTCAACAGCATGCCACTTCATGAGTTAATATCGGCACACCAATCAAACTAAAGAAGGATAACTTCCACATCAACCACAACTACCCCCAAAAAAACTTACCCAGTATCACCAACTTTACCTGAGACCTACCTGTTCTAAATACCTACAGGTCATCTCGGACGTAGAACTTGTAGCAAGGTCATGCCAAAATGTGACTCCTACTCCAGTTAAACATGCCTAAAATCCTTTAAGCCCCTCCCTACCCCTACCTTATTTCCTCCCAAAACTCATACATTCCTATTAAACCCTATCCTCCTCCTATCCTCCTAATTCCTGCTCCTCTATTTATCTAACTCCACTTGAAGATGTCCCTGGACAAACTGGTCTGTTCCAAACATCATTTACAAAATGTGATTACACATCATTGCCCAACTTAAAAATGGATACAAATAACTAGATATTGTTCTTTGTCTAACATCAGTGCATTCATATAATGTTGCCCTTTTCAGGAATTGAACAGCAAGCTATGGTGGTCTACAGATGAATGACAAATGACATGTGAATGAACCACAAACACCACAGCAGAAATCTTAACACAAGTATGACAATCCTTTTATGCTAAGTCATTACATCATATGATTGTTTTACAAACAATTTCTGAGATAAAATGATTGGGGTGGCCTCTCCCACTGTAAATGTATACATTATAATGGTGATGGATGCCATTACAGTATAAGGCAACATAATGCTAATAGTTACTTACTATGAATATTGAACATCTGTGCATTTGACTACAGAGAATACATGATATTGTGCAGAATTAATGTGCCGCAGTGGAAGTATTACTACAATTGTGAGATATGGAGGTATTTCATGGCATTATATCATGTTATTTCTGCAAGGTATATGTGTGCCTGTACTTGCTGTAGTAAGGCAACCACATACAGAATATTGTCTCATTCCCTCGTGTCAGAGGATAGCACGTCCTACATATGTTATGTATCCAAAATGTAATCTTATGTCATCATTACTCAGAATAAAAGCATTACTATGTGAGAAATTATAGCTTTTTGTAACAGGAATCAACCTCTATACATGTACACAACAGATGTGTTTGACAACAGTGTTAGTGACTGGGACAGTCACAGTAAGACTGAGACAATGCACTTTGAGCAGAAATGGCTGAATTTTAACTAACTACCTAATATTACAAGCTACAGATTAGTGCCTGAATTGCAAGCGCCATACAACATGTTGTTGTACAACTGTGACAGTGCACAGTGGAATGAATGACATCACTATTGCTCATTAGCTGGATGCTTATGCTAAAAAGTGATTGAAGGGCACAACACTGTACACCTACACATGTTTATTTGACATTTGTTAACCGGGTTTGTCCAGCTGGGCTAGAAGCCCATTTTCAGTGGAGACCTGAGGAGAAAAGCTCTGATAGAAACACTTTACAGTAAACATCATAGCAAGGACATATTACATAAGTTCTAGAGATACAAAGAATTATCAATAACATACAATTTCAAGAAATACAAAAGAAGTGTAGTACAGTAGCATGTAAATACAAAAATAAAACAAAATAATAACTTTTTTTCCCTTACATATGCAAAGTAATTTGGTTGGATTTCCCAAGGGAGTGAGAAAGATTTCACAGAGAAGAGAAGAGTGTGTAGATTGACAGTAGTATGTACCTGTGTATATCTGATATAACAGTATAGCCTAAGGGTGTAGACACATAGAGGAGGCTAAAGCTAAGGGGAGAAAAAAGTTAGGAAACATTGTAAATGGAAGTTCTGTGAGAAAAGGGGAGGAGAAGCATGTAGTAGTGTAGTTGTTTAGGTAGGGGCCTGACAGGGCAAGTCTTACTTACTATGAAGAGTAGTTGATACAGTAAAAGAGTGAAAGATACACAGCTGGACTTAATCATCCTACCTATGTAGGCACGCAATGCACAAAGCACGATATCAAAGTCAGGCACAGCACAAGTCACCCTAGAACTGTAAGATACTGCAGTTATATAAGCATTGTGTAATCATTGTGTTGTAAAAAAATTATTTTCCCTGGGGATGCTGGAATTTGCTAATTTAACACTGTGAGACTGTAAATGCATCTCATAAATGGGAGTATACATAATGGTGGCTTTGAGGTAGCCAAAAGTATATGACAGTCACAATATTTAAGCAAGGATGAATTCAGACCCACGCAGACTCAAACCATCTACCTATCTAATTGCACAATCTCTAGAGCACAGTATCAGCAGCCAGCACCACAGGAGAATTCTGAGTACAAGTGAGACATACAGCATTAGTGAAGGGATGACATTGTCAGTGTGTTGCAAAGAAGATGTTGTGAGAAGTAGAATAAGTGGATGGTGGAGTCATCTAGCAGTTAAAATCGTCTCTCCTGAGTGGAAGTTGATTGAGCACAACTGTGTTGGAGGACATGCTCACTTGACCATATATAATCCCCATCATTCACACACACACACACATGCACACACATGCACACACGCACACACACACACACACACACACACACACACACACACACACACACACACACACACACACACACAGAAGCTTCCTCCCTTGAGCATCAACCCTCCTACCTAATATACATTCTACAGAGCACAGTATTCATTGCAAGTGCCCCAGGCAAAGTCTGACATTTAAGGGGAGAGAGTGCATTTCAGACAGGCTGACCTCATTACTTTGTTGTAGAGAGGATGTTTCTGTTAAAAAGTGGGAAAGGGAGCTGTGTGCAAAGTTAAATGTACAGTAGAGAATTGATTATCTGAACTAATTGGGACCTAGGGTAGTTCAGATAATTAAATTGTTCAGATAAACAAACATATAATTGAACCGGGTAAAAAACTTCTAATATCTTGTTTTTTTTTCTGTACACAGGAATATACTTTTCAACCATTCGGCAATTCCAGTGGACAATAAAGAATATTTTTTACACATGAGCTGGCTACTAGCTCAAAAAACATGCTCTAGCAAATACGTATAATGTTTACATATTCAGACTTCCTACCCAAAAACTTTAGAAGGCTGGTTCAAATAATTGACATTTGGATAATTGACTATTCTCTGTAGAGGAAGAAGATACAGAGTCAGGCATTATACACCCACAAGTTTCTCACGTTGAGCTTCGAACCTCCTGCCTATCTAGTAACACAATCTTTAGAGAACAGTATTAGTCACAAGCACAACAGGAGAAGTCTGAATTTAATGATGTTAAAAAGCATAGTTGTACTTGTTAAAAATCTACTGTTTGGAACAGATGGTAGTGTGCATCACAGATTCTAGGATAAATGCATATGTGTGGACAGAAGACTGTGCAACAGTACTGTGATTGTCGCATGCAATGGCATATTTCTGCACTATGATTTAGATACTGTCCTTCATGTACACTGTATTACTGTAAGAGTCATGTGTCTGTTTCACAGTATGGAATACCAAAGAAAATCACAGTTGCAAACCAGTGGATTACCAATCAGACTTCCCTGCCACTTTATTTTGGAATGATTGCCCACTTGTCTTGTCTCATGCTGCACAATGTGCTTTGATAAGACAAACAAGACACTTCCTACGTAGAACAATTTGTTTGTGTCTTTCGACTTTTCCCGGTTAGGGGTCACCACAGCGGAACACCGGTCTGCTAATAATTGGTAGTTGATTTTTACGTGCCGAGTTACCAGCCCTGACGCACAACCTTCAACAAAGGTACGCCCATTCATGCATATCTCCACGCAGAAGACGCTCTAGCTGAGAATCGAACCGGACAGTGTCTTACTGTGAGGCGACAACGCTACCGCAGCACCACCACCGCGTGTTCCTACATAGGACAATGCACTACAGAATAACCGTGCGGATTATGTGTGAATAGGTTAACCAACACTGTAACACACTTGCCAAGTGTAACCATTGGAGAGCAGACATACATTAACTGACTATATTAATTGACTCAACATCACTCTGAAATCAAGATAACGTTTTGTCAAAATTCAATACAGACTTACAAACTTTGCGCAGCCTAAACAAAGGATTGTTGTTTATTTACTCTCTATCAGAAGAGTAGCACTGCCAAGCTCAGTTGTGCTGCTAATAGCAACATACAAGCACATGTGTAATCATAGCTTGCGGTGTTGAACTAGGAATGGGAAATAGCAGTAGTCTATGGTGCACTTTGCAGACTTTCATGTAAAGAAGTATTATACAAATACAACTATATGTGAATCTAACAGAATACAGAACAGATATGTCGTATGGTCATGCTTCATGTGTAATGATATACAAATTTGTCATGACAGTTGCATTTTGTCAATCATTATATGAATGCTACAGGTGTATTATGAAGCACATGAGGGACCAAACATATTATTGCTGGTGGAAACATGGCTTCTGGAAACATTTAAGAGTCAAAGAGATTTATTGAATGACACAGAATCGGTAGGAAGACGTGGACAGTTGGTGACAGAAATACACAATACAGACACAATAACACATTAATGCACGTTTATTTGCTGCATATATCTGTGTTGTGTTACTGTTTGGTTTATCAGCATAATTATTCAGGGAAGATGTATACAAGACAGGCTTCACAATAGGAAGCAGGCAGATTAAAATAGCAACAGGATAATGGTATGTTAAGGAAAGGTGTAGCCAACATTTACAGACATACAAGTCATACAAAACATTCAGAAACATTTTTTTCATCCATCTGGACCTGAACTTTAAGGGCATTCCATGAAAAAAGTAATACCTGAGTATTATCTAGGCACATCACAGAGGAAGTCGTTCTTCAGAAAATTCACGTGACAGCAGATTGCAGAAAAAGAGAATGAATGCATGTATTCGTCTTCATTACCCTCTTGACAACTGTAAGATGTACATTCACCTTTTCAGCTTGTTGAAATGTATATTAAACTGACTATACATAGCTAAGCACAACAGTATGAAGGACACCAGAGCAGAGTGTCTGGAGGCAAAAACTCACAAAATTTTGACATAAGCTGTGTGCTTCCATTTAGCCTTAGCTGCAAATGGTGCTCAGCACCAGGTGTGCAAATGCAAAGGTGAAAGAATAATGACACAGAAGGGAGAAGATGCACAGACCTGGTGAGAGGGAGGCAGGGACAAAGCAACTTATGACAGAAGCAGGATAGCATTGTCTCATAACAACAGGCAGCCAACAGCTACACATAAAATAGTGTATATAAACAGTCAGCAACACTAAGCTCATGCCTGGATTAGAACCATTGAAAGTAGTCAAAAAAAATCTGTCTTTAGATATGAGCATTATCTCATTTTACCTCAAAGGGATTGATGCTTCACACCATTTAAATAACGTAATTGAAGGCAGTAACAACTTACTGAAGCTGAAAAGTAAACAGAGACAGACTGAGAGACAGAAAGAGTAAAAGTAACAATATGTTTTGTGGGTCTTGCAGGAACATCTTCATGGTGTGTTACTTTTACTTATTAACTCATTATTTAGCTGCCATACTCTGTACAGTAAAGCGCTTGCTATATGCAGAAATAAGGGGAAGTAGAGTGCAGTCAACATGAAGACATAAGCAAGTTGGCGTACTAAGTGTCCCTGATAGGGCTAAAATGTTTCGGCAAATGATGTGTTGATACACTATTCAAATAGTATGCAAATGAAATGTTAATTGTGAAAGTCAGAGATGTTTGCAATTAACTATATGATAGGAATATGAAAAGTCATGAAATAATAATTTTACCTACAGTTGTAATCAAACCCATGACACAATGCAAAAACAACAGTCTACAAACAGGGGAAATATCTCAACATGCCACATAGGAACTTCTAGCTCATTACATCCAGCAACATAAGAACTTACAGTAACTATTTCACAGTACTGCTTTTATTCTGCCTTTACTCTATATTTCCATAGCATAGCAGATTTGCATGAAAGTAACTGGACCAGCTTTTGCCATAGGATGCTAAATAGCATTCACCATCATTTAGAATTTTTTGCTCTTTGCCAACCTCCATGCAAATGCCAATGACATAAAGTGATGTTTTTACATGGCCCATTTCTGTCCATGTATGTTGTGAGAATCTATTTTTTGACCAGATTAAATATGTAAAAAAGTGGTGGATAGGACAGTGGCAAAAATGCAGATTGCCAGCAAAGGGTAGGTCACAGGGGAATGAATAAAGGAATTTGCAGGAGGTTGGTGTGAGAACACCATAGCTATTCATGTCTTCACAACATAAATGTAGTATTGTGCACACAATTTCTTGACTTTAGAGTGTTACCACACCAGGGACGGATGACAACAACAGAATAATATTGGATGGTCAGTTGGACCAAATCAAGTGTGTCAGGATGACACATAGGTTCATAGGTTCATAGGTTCATAGGTTCATAGGTTTATACTAGGCTATCTGCCCTAAGGCATTTATAAGCCTAGCCCAAATTATTGTGGCTTACGCCACCCCTTATATGAAAAAATACTGTGCCCATTAGTTTGTTGTGCCTCTGTCCAGCAGTGACACAGAGATGATTCCTGGGGTAAACCTACGATCTCCCATCCACAGGTCTAGATTTCTCTTGAACAGAGTCAGCGAGGTGCTCTGCCTCACATGGACCGGGATTTTATTCCACAGCATAGGGAGTCTCTGAGTGATAAATCTATCCCTCCAGCACGTCCTATTTATATCCGTGCTAAGGTTTAAGTCGCTTGCTCTAGTGGTTTTGGTGGATTTGGATTTTTGAGGTGGAGCATGTCCATTAATTCCGGGTTGGACATGGCCTTGTATGTCAGGCACATGTCACCTCTGAGCAGACGGTATGCGACTGAATAGAGCTGGAGTTTCTTCAATCTGGCAGCATATGACAGATTTTGGAGTCCCTTTATCCTTTTGGTGAGGAACTTTTGGGGTCTCTCCAATTGCTGCAGATGTCGGGTGAGATACATTCGAATGGGGCATTGTACTTTCGATCATTGGTCTGATAAGTGAAGAGTACAGGGAACAATGACCTCACTAGATCTGGATGTGAATCCCTTCATGATCAGGTGGGCAATGTAGAAGGTCTTTCTAACCACTTTAGCAATGTGAGTGTCAAAGAAAGGCCACTGTCAACCTGGGTCCCCAGGTCCCTGATAACCTCTTCTGTGCTTAGTGGATTGCCACCTATATGGTAGCTTGGGGTTACCTTGTTTTTCCCGAAGGGTATGACTATACATTTTTGGCGTTTAACTTCAGGCCATGGCTCTGGCACCAGCTATCTGTTTCCGTGAGTCCCTTCTGAAGGATATCCGTGTCCGATGCACTTTCCACTATGGCGCCCAGTTTGCAGTCGTCTGCAAACTTTGTCAGCCAAAGTCCTCCCATGTTGGCCTGTACTTCTGAGAAGTAGATGCCAAACAATAGGGGCCAAGGACCGAGCCCTGTGGGACACCACTTGTGACCGGCTTGGAGTCTGACACAGCGCCAGCAACTCTAACCCTGTGGGTTCTGTCCTTAAGCCAGTTTGCAACCCATCTTGTGACATATGGGTTTACATTTAAGCTGGTAAGTTTTTCTACAATACCGAGTGGGGTATTGTGTCGAAAGCCTTTGCAAGGTCAAGGTAGGCTGTATGGACTGCCTTTCCTCATCAATGGCCTTGGTGACTGTTTCAAGAAGTCAACCAAGTTCAAAAGGCATGATCTTCCCTTGACAAAGCCAAACTGGGTCGGGTCCAATGTCTGCAAGTCCCCTATATCTTTGTTTATGAGCTCCATTATGATCCTCTCCATAGCTTTGCAGACTAGACTTGTTAAGCTTATGGGGCGGTAATTACCAGGGTCCGTAGAGGCACCGCCTTTGTGGAGTGGGACCACAGTTGCCGTACGCCACTCCTTGGGCACGTATCCTGTGGTAAGGCTGAGATTAAACAGCTGCCTTATGTGCGGGTTTAATTCCTCATTTAGCTCGTGTAGCACACAGCCGGGGACACCATCCGGTCCCATTGATGCTGTGTTTTAGCTTCAGAGAGAGCAGCTTTCACCTGCGCATTTGAGATGTCCGGGAGGCTACACTCGGCTGGGATAGTTATCTCTCCTTTAGGGGGGAGA
Organism: Protopterus annectens; assembly: GCF_019279795.1. Classification (NCBI taxonomy): domain Eukaryota; kingdom Metazoa; phylum Chordata; order Ceratodontiformes; family Protopteridae; genus Protopterus; species Protopterus annectens. Next base: position 42,887,845 of record NC_056744.1, on the reverse strand, counting down.
GGGGTGAAGTTTGCACTGAACCTGTCTGCCAGTATGTTGGCAATGTCTGTGGGTTCAGTGATTTTTGTATCATTTTGGACTAATTCTGAGCATATCTGGGAGTTTCCACCCAGGTTCCTAACATAGCTGAAAAAGGCCTTATGATTGTCCTTTGAATCCATGGCAATTTTTCTCTCAAAATTGGCCTTAGTTGATTTTATGAGTGCTCGTATTTTTTACTAATAATGATCAGGGGTGACTTCCCTTTTATGGATTTTGTTCTATCATGTAATAGCTTTCTCCTCTTATTGTAAAGTTTGTTAATGGCTGGGGTCCACCAGACTGGACGTTTGCCCTTTGTGGAAAGAGTCTTGGTTTTATTTGGGATTGCCTGATCCATGCAGTCCTGGAGGTGTTCATAGAAGGCATTTGTAAGGGCTTCGCAGCTTGGGTTGTGGTTTCCTCTGGCTCAGGGGCCTTGAAGGATACCACACCAGTCTTGAGTAGTGTGAAGTTTGCTTTAGAGAAGTTCTTCACTATGGTCTTTTGCTTGGGGTGGGGGGATGTGGATTTCCAGTGAGATTAGTTTATGATCAGATCTCACCAATGAGGGATATACTTCGGTGTGGAGCATTTTGTCCCCATGTTTGTGACAATGAGATCTAGTATATTTTCTCCTCTTGTGGGAACAGTGACTAGCTGTTCCATGGCATTTGAATTTATGAACTCCAGGAACCGTTGGGCTAGAAAGTTAGGGCTTGAGTAATGTTCCCAGTCTATATTCGGGTAGTTGAAGTCACCCAATATGATGGTGTTTGGAGATACATTTATACCCTCCAGTGTCTTCAGGAAGGCTGTGTGGGGTTCCTGAGTTTGAGAGGGTGGCCTGTAGCATGCTACAATTTGTAGAGCAGTTTTGCCTATGGTTAGTTGCACCTGGATGGTTTCCGAGGAGAAGGTAAGAGCTATGCATAGGTAGTAATTTTATTTGTAAGACAGGTACCCATTTATTTACTTATTTAATTTTGCCTGGAAAGAGAGGAATGTTGCGGAAGGTGCTTAGGAATGAAAGGGTCTGGTATGTAGAAGCAGGTACATTCATACAGGACATACAAGACAGACAGGGATGGTGATGAAGGTAAAAGGTTGGGGGACACCATGATTGGAGATAGGTAAGGGACATCAGAATTGCACTCCATGTCCAGCTTTAGAACAGTGAGAATCTAGTCTTCACCCTCAGGACTGCCATTACTGATTCCTGCATCAGCTGCCTGGGTCAGTGCTGGACATTGCATCAGTTCTACAATCCGACACAGGACCTTTTCAACCCTGCCAATACATGTATCGAGGCCCCTGCCAGCTCCTGATGGGTGACAACATCACCATCTTGACTGGTACTGCACCAGGAGAGTGCCACTGTACTAGCAGCCATGGCAGAGCTACCTGACAGAAGTGGAGAAGGTGAAGCAGGGGTTGTGGATAATGTGGACAGATTGTAAAACTGAAGTGCTGCTATCTGTGGAGGTATGGCTACCCAAGCCACAATGGTCAATCTCCTTCCCAGTGCTGTTGATCATTTTGTTTTCTGAAGCAAATTATTCAAACAGCAGCATGTTAATAAATTACAAATCCCTTCCAAAAAAAGAGATAAGATGAGGGAGACAAAAAAGAGATAATTAGATTCACAGCATGTCACATTATTTTATTTTATCAATAAACTTTATTTTGGCACAATTGCAGTACATATACAATTATGATAATTTACTATTATACAGCTTTGCCACATCCATATATGGTGTGAAGGTATTACTGTGTCATAAAATAAATACATCTCACTGCTAGGATATAAGAAAGAGCAGCTTTTATTTCCATATGTTGTATGGGATATGTGCATTCAAATGTAATTACTGCAGTTACCATATCTGAATTGTTCTTAACATATTATTGCTGTTAATATTTTAGAAATACTATCCTGTAATAAAAACAAATTGCTGCTTCTGGTTATTGAACCAACTCATAGTTAAGCTGGTGTTCTCATTGTTTAAATCAAGCAGCAATATTTATTGGGGACTGCATGCATACTTGATATCAAGGTTGTGGTATGCCTGCCCAAGATGCTATTGAGTGAGGGAATGAAAATAGTTATCTGGTTTGCATTCAGACCTGAGGCATACTTACCCGATCCATCTCCAAGATGACTTAGTCCTTCCAGGTGCGCTTCTTGGTTTGTACAAAAAGAAAAAGAAATATATATGAAAGCATAATGAACAACTGGGTTGGCTGGCAAGATAACTAATGCCATATCATACACAGGTTATGGGTCAGTATACTTACACAATTGTGGGGTGTTTGCAGACCTAAATTCAGCCTCCCTCAGCTTAGGAGGTCCTGCTTGCACTTTCTAAGGTTAGTATAGCGGTGACAGCATTGCCACCCAGTGCATGGAATGCCAGTTGTACTGGAGACAGGTTTAGGCTTGGCCAAACTATTCCAAGCCTCAGCCTTATACTGAGACCCAAAGAGAGATCATGGCCAAATGGGGCCCTAGGCAGGGTAATGGATCAGTCCCCCCCCCACAGCACTCCCCGATCAGCACCCCCAATGCCATTCCAGTGTTCCATTGCTTGGTTATTTCTCCCCATTACAATAAACACTGTTCAAACCTGTCAGTGCACATACTATTTTCTTCTTTATTTCTACAATTACTACAGATATTTAAAACTTTTATTTCAAATTTTATAGCACAAACACTAATAGCCATTTTCTAAACAAAGCAGTACAGTCTCACAGTGAAAACACACATGGCATGAACAGCAAGCTTCTCTGTCCTTGAAACTCCCATTTATGGAAATGACATTGAAATCCACATTCAAAGAAATTGCACTGGGCAGTGACAGATTAAGTTTACATTGGGGCTGTTTTCAAACCATAAGCCCCTTGCACATATTTTTAGGACCATGCATACATGCATGCCTTTTTTGATGCAGCATCCTAATTGTATTGCATTATATTTCTTGTATAATACAGCACCACTTGTTAGAGTATGTTTTAAATTTATAGATTTGAACATTTTTCCAGTAAGTAATGAAATAAAATGTATGAACCAATAATGACAAAAGTACCCATTACAGAACATTTCAACTACAAATGGCCACTAAAACATCTGTCATTACAAGCAACCAATATCAATTAATATACCTAATCTCTGAAGAAGTAAATGTCATCTGAATTATTCCACATTAAACAGATGTGTAACTAATAAAGAGGTTGCTGCTGGCAAACAACTTTACATTTCACTGTTTCATTTACAAATTCAGTGGCTGCTGCCCAAGAAGAATAAATTGCCCATGTTACATTAAAAAAAATGGTAAGCTGGTAATATTGCAAAAGGGAATGTCTGTCAAAGCAGCAATAGATTCATAGTTACTAGGCATCTCATCTAAAGGAGGACACGCTCAGGAGTGCAGCACCCCTATCCCCTTTAAAGGCCATGCAATATCAACACTACATCTATGTAGTGCAGGAGTAGAACCCCCAGCCTTTCTCATACCAAAGGTAAGTATGCAACCTGTTGTGCTATTAACATTGCTTTAAAATTCTTAAATTTTATAGCACAAACACTGATGATGGTCATTTGCTAAACAAAATGTGTTTCATGTTGAAAACAGACTTAGCATGAGGAACAGTAAATGTATCTTCCCTTTAAAGTCAACATTCCTTGAACATGCATAAAAACTAAATAATCTTTGCAACTGCACAGAAACTCAAACATTTTTGAAAATACACAGAATCTCAATATTCTTTAAAAATGCACAGAAACTCAATATTCTTTGAAAATGCACAGAAACTTAACAGTCCTTTAAAATGCACTGAAACTCAACAGCCCTTGAAAATGTACTAGATTTCAACATTCTTTAAAAATGCAGAGAAACTCAACATTCTTTGAAAATGCATAGAAACTCAACATTCTTTGAAAATTCACAGAAACGCAAAAGTCTTTGAAAATGCACCTTAACTCAACAGTCTTTGAAAATGAACTAAAACTCAACATTCTTTGAAAAATGCACTGAAGCTCAACGATCCTTGAAAATGTACCTGCTGATGGCAGTTTGGTAGCTGGTGTATAGAATTCAGTCTATAGTCTCCTGTAATCAAGGTACAGAGTTTGAGCCTGAATAAGTCAACTAACCTGCCTCCCTCTAATTAGGGCATTTCAAACACATACACACACACACACACACACACACACACACACACACACACACACACACACACACGCATGCACACACACACACACACACACACACACACACACACACACACACACACACACACACACACACACACACACACTAACCTTCTCTACAGCTCACGCTTATCTCTCCATTTATATTCTCCATAAAAATCCTCTCCTCCATTTGTATTCCAGCAATTCTCAAATCCCAAGCTCCACTCCAATATGTGTGTGTCTTTAGTATAATGCATGCACAGATGCTGCAATGGATGCGCTCTGCTTGTGTTCTTAAAGAAGAAATGTAACACATGTAGAGTGCATTCTTAAAGAAGAAGAAATGAAAGTTTATTGGCAGCACCTGAGCCAGTGGGCCCCCAAGCCAGCAGCTCCTGGGCAATTGCCTAGGTCACCTAGTGCTAGATCTGGTTCTGCTGAGACTTAGTATAATCCACTGCAGCATCCTATGGTTGTAACGTTTCAAGAGGACTGCTACAAAAATGTTGGACTCCTCAACATCCCACCTTTGTGCTCTATATTTGGACCATTCTCTCCATTGTCAGCCATGTCTGCATAAGTTAATCTAACAATATATGTTTGAATTAGCACCCAGTTCAGACCTCACATGTAATAGGTTGTGAGCAAAGACACACAGCCTTGCCATCTGCTTTTGTGCAACTGAAAGCATATGGATTCCTTGGCAGACACATTGGCAATACTTACATCAAGTAGCACTAAAGGTGTGAAAGATGGCAGTGAAATTTGACACGTGTGATGCTGAAACTGCAATGTTCAATAATGAAAATCCTTAACCCATCAACACCTATGTGGTATGAAATGTCATACCTCTAGCGGTCTACATACAACTTGCATTCCATAGCATTTTCTGAAAAAATAAACTTAAAAAAATCATAAGAAAAATGAAGATTAAATATCTTTAAATAACACTAACTAATAAAATGGTATTTTGTGAACAATAAAAAGTTATTAAAACTGTACAAATAGCATTGTTATTGGTAAGAAGTACTCTTTACAGTGAAAATAGTCAGTGCATTCATAGTTTTTCCATAAATGTTGTAATATATTACAATGCACACAAATGTCAAATTATATTTTTTCTTAACCTTCACAAACAAATTTTCATATCTTCAAAACTAAACAACCTAGACATATACTGTTAGAACAATTTTGTTAAGAAGATATAAGCTTTCATTTGACAAGAAATTCTTCTGCAAGTTTATTGAGATAGTCACAGAAATATGAAAACATGTGCTTAATTATATACTTAGCAGTACAAATAATAATGGATATTTCTCAAAATGTGCATCTTACACTGCAAATATCAAAGACAGTTTTCTTCAACAACATCTAAGGTTTCATCTAATGTCATGCAACAGTTCGTAATTCACTTGCTTTTGAAGTATTATGTGCATTTGGACATATAGCTTATTTTCATAATTACTAACAAACAACTAGCAACATTTTGAGTATAGTGTGATATAAACAAGCAAACCCAAGGAGAAGAGTAGGGCGAAGGCATGCCCGAAGGCAGGAAGATAGGAGGAAGGTTAGGAGTGTAGCAGTGAGGGTAGGAACTTTGAATGTTGGTAGTATGACTGGTATAGGAAGAGAGCTAGCTGATATGATGGAGAGAAGGAAGGGTGATATATTGTGTGTGCAAGAGACCAGATGGAAGGGAAGTAAGGCCAGGTGTTTAGGAAACGGGTTCAAATTGTTTTATCATGGTGTGGATGGCAGGAGAAATGGGGTAGGGGTTATACTAAAGGAACAATATGCCAAGAGTGTTTTAGACATGAAGAGAGTGTCTGACAGAGTGATGTTTATGAAGCTCGAAATTGATGGTGTAATGATGAATATTGTTAGTTCATATGCTCCACAAGTTGGGTGTGCGATGGATGAGAAAGAGAAATTTTGGAGTGAGTTGGATGAAGTTGTTGTGAGTGTACCCAAGGGTGAGAGACTAGTGATTGGAGCGGACTTTAATGGGCATGTTGGTGAAGTGAACAGAGGGGATGAGGAAGTGATGGGTAGGTATGGTGTTAAGGAGAGGAATGCAGAAGGTCAGATGATTGTGGATTTTGCGAAAAGGATGGACATGGCTGTGGTGAATATGTATTTTAAGAAGAGGGAGGAGCATAGGGTGATGTACAAGAGTGGAGGAAGATGCTCACAGGTGGATTATATCATATGTAGGAGGGCCAGTCTGAAGGAGATTGGAGACTGTAAAGTGGTGGCAGGGGAAAGTGTAGTTAAGCAGCATAGAATGGTGGTATGTAGAATGACGTTGGTGATCAAGAAGAGGAGGAGTGTGAAAGCTGTGCCAAGGATTAAATGGTGGAAGTTAAAAAAGGGTGATTGTGAAGTGGAGTTTAGGGAAGAGTTAAGACAGGCACCGGGAGGCAGTGGAGAGTTACCGAATAGCTGGGTAACTACAGCAGAACTAGTAAGGGTGACTGCTAGAAAGGTGCTTGGTGTGACATCTGGACAGAGGAAGGAGGACAAGGAGACCTGGTGGTGGAATGAGGAAGTACAGGAGAGTATACAGAGGAAGAGGCTGTCGAAGAAGAAGTGGGATTGTCAAAGAGATGAAGAAAGTAAACATGAGTATAAGGAGATGAGGCGCATGGCAAAGAGAGAGGTGGTGAAAGCTAAGGATAGGGCATATGGAGAGTTGTACGAGAGATTGGACACTAAAGAGGGAGAAAAGGACCTGTACCAATTGGCTAGACAGAGGGACAGAGCTGGGAAAGATGTGCAGCATGTAAGGGTGATAAAGGATAGTGAGGGAAAGGTACTCACAAGAGAGGAGAGTGTGTTGAGTAGATGGAAAGAGTATTTTGAGAGGCTGATGAATGAAGAGAATGAGAGAGAGAGAAGGTTGGATGATGTGGGGATAGTGAATCAGGAAGTGAAACAGATTAGCAAGGAGGAAGTAAGGGCAGCTATGAAGAGGATGAAGAATGGAAAGGCTGTTGGCCCAGATGACATACCAATGGAAGCATGGAGGTGCTTAGGAGAAATGGCAGTGGAATTTCTAACTAGATTGTTTAATGAAATTTTGTAAAGTCAGAGGATGCCTGAGGAGTGGAGAAAAAGTGTTTTGGTACCTATCTTTAAGAATAAGGGTGATGTGCAGAGCTGCAGTAACTACAGAGGGATAAAACTGATTAGTCACAGCTTGAAGTTATGGGAAAGAGTAGTGGAAGCAAGGTTAAGAAGGGAGGTGATGATTAGTGATCAGCAGTATGGTTTCATGCCAGGAAAGAGCACTACAGATGCAATGTTTGCTCTGAGAGTGTTGTTGGAGAAATACAGAGAAGGTCAGAAGGAGTTGCATTGTGTCTTTGTAGACTTGGAGAAAGCATATGACAGGGTGCCTAGAGAAGAGTTGTGGTATTGTATGAGGAAGTCGGGAGTGGCACAGAAGTACATAAGAGTGGTACAGGATATGTACGAGGGTAGTGTGACAGTGGTGAGGACTGCAGTGGGAGTGACAGATCCGTTTAAGGTGGAGGTGGGATTACATCAAGGATCAGCTCTGAGTCCTTTCTTATTTGCAGTGGTGATGGACATCAAGG